>NW_027490480.1:0-194079 GCF_050948175.1 Xylocopa sonorina
ATATCGCATCTCATTTCTATCTTTCATGGTAAGATATAATATGAATTGCGAAGTGTTATGTACTCCTCGTCTACACTTCAAATGAATGTGAAAGCGACACTTCCTCGCTAGGAAATTGCGTTTGCAGATGTCTACGTATCGTAGCAATGGTGTTCTTATGATTCTTAAAACGCCATATCGCATCTCATTTCTATGTTTTATGGTAAGATATAATATGATTTGCGAAGTGTTATGTATTCCTCGTCTACGATTCAGATGAAAGTAAATGCGACACTTCCTTGCAAGGAAATAGCGATTGCAGATGTCTACGTATCGTAGCAATAGAGTTCATATGATTCTTAAAACGCGATATCGCATCTCATTTCTATGTTTCATGGTAAGATATAACATGATTTGCGAAGTGTTATGTATTCCTCGTCTACACTTCAAACGAATGTAAATGCGACACTTCCTTGCAAGGAAATAGCGTTTGCAGATATCTACCTATCGTAGCAATAGGGTTCTAATGCTTCTTAAAACGCGATATCGCATCTCATTTCTATGTTTCATGGTCAGATATAATATGATTTGCGAAGTGTTATGTATTCCTCGTCTACACTTCAAATGAATGTAAATGAAACGCTTCCTCGCAAAGAAATAGCGATTGCAGATGTCTACGTCTCGTAGCAATAGAGTTCTTATGATTCTTAAAACGCGATATCGCAACTCATTTCTATGGTTCATGGTAAGATATAATATGATTTGCGAAGTGTTATGTATTCCTCGTCTACACTTCAAATGAAAGTAAATGCGACACTTCCTTGCAAGGAAGTAGCGTTTGCAGATGTCTACGTATCGTAGCAATGGAGTTCTTATGATTCTTAAAACACGGTATCGCATCTCATTTCTATGTTTCATGGTAAGATGTAACATGATCTGCGAAGTGTTATGTATTCCTCGTCTACACTTCAAATGAATGCGAATGAGATACTTCCTCGCTAGGAAATAGCGTTTGCAGATGTCTACGTATCGTAGCAATAGCTTTCTAATGCTTCTTAAAACGCGATATCGCATCTCATTTCTATGTTTCATGGTAAGATATAATATGATTTGCGAAGTGTCATGTATTCCTGTTCTACAATTCAAATGAATGTGAATGCGACACTTCCTCGCTAGGAAATAGCGTTTGCAGATGTCTACGTATCGTAGCAATGGTGTTCTTATGATTCTTAAAACGCCATATCGCATCTCATTTCTATGTTTTATGGTAAGATATAATATGATTTGCGAAGTGTTATGTATTCCTCGTCTACACATCAAATGAATGTAAATGCGACACTTCCTTGCAAGGAAATAGCGTATGCAGATGTCTACCTATCGTAGCAATAGGGTTCTAATGCTTCTTAAAACGCGATATCGCATCTCATTTCTATGATTCATGGTAAGATATAATATGATTTGCGAAGTGTTATCTATTCCTCGTCTACACTTCAAATGAATGTAAATGCGACACTTCCTTGCAAAGAAATAACGTTTGCAGATGTCTACGTATCGTAGCAATAGAGTTTTTATGATTCTTAAAACGCGATATCGCATTTCATTTTTATGTTTCATGGTAAGATATAATATGATTTGCGAAGTGTTATGTATTCCGCGCTTACACTTCAAAGGAATGTAAATGCCACACTTCCTCGCTAGGAAATAGCGTTTGCAGATGTCTACGTATCGTAGCAATAGATTTCTAATGCTTCTTAAAACGCGATATCGCATCTCATTTCTATGTTTCATGGTAAGATATAACATGATTTGCGAAGTGTTATGTATTCCTCGTCTACGTTTCAAATGAATGTAAATGCGACACTTCCTTGCAAGGGAATAGCGTTCGCAGATGTCTACCTATCGTAGCAATAGTGTTCTAATGCTTCTTAAAACGCGATATCGCATCTCATTTCTATGTTTCATGGTAAGATATAATATGATTTGCGAAGTGTTATGTATTCCTCGTCTACACTTCAAATGATTGTGAATGCGACACTTCCTCGCTAGGAAATAGCGTTTGCAGATGTCTACGTATCGTATCAATAGAGTTCTTATGATTCTCAAAACGCGATATCGCAACTCATTTCTATGGTTCATGGTAAGATATAATATGATTTGCGAAGTGTTATGTATTCCTCGTCTACACTTCAAATGAATGTAAATGCGACACATCCTTGCAAGGAAATAGCGTTTGCAGATGTCTACGTATCGAAGCAATGGGGTTCAATTGCATCTTAAAACGAGATATTGCATCTCATATCTATGTTTCATGGTAAGATATAATATGATTTGCGAAGTGTCATGTATTCCTCGTCTACACTTCAAATGAGTGTGAATGCGACACTTCCTCGCTAGGAAACAGCGTTTGCAGATGTCTACGTATCGTAGCAATAGATTTCTAAGGCTTCTTAAAGCGCGATATCGCATCTCATTTCTATCTTTCATGGTAAGATATAATATGATTTGCGAAGTGTTATGTACTCCTCGTCTACACTTCAAATGAATGTGAAAGCGACACTTCCTCGCTAGGAAATAGCGTTTGCAGATGTCTACGTATCGTAGCAATGGTGTTCTTATGATTCCTAAAACGCCATATCGCATCTCATTTCTATGTTTTATGGTAAGATATAATATGATTTGCGAAGTGTTATGTATTCCTCGTCTACGATTCAGATGAAAGTAAATGCGACACTTCCTTGCAAGGAAATAGCGATTGCAGATGTCTACGTATCGTAGCAATAGAGTTCATATGATTCTTAAAACGCGATATCGCATCTCATTTCTATGTTTCATGGTAAGATATAATATGATTTGCGAAGTGTTATGTATTCCTCGTCTACACTTCAAATGAATGTAAATGCGACACTTCCTTGCAAGGAAATAGCGTTTGCAGATGTCTACGTATCGAAGCAATGGGGTTCAATTGCATCTTAAAACGAGATATTGCATCTCATATCTATGTTTCATGGTAAGATATAATATGATTTGCGAAGTGTCATGCATACCTCGTATTCACTTCAATGGAATATAAATGCGACACTTCCATGCTAGGAAATAGCGTTTGCAGATGTCTAAGTATCGTAGCAATAGATTTCTAATGCTACTTAAAGCGCGATATCGCATCTCATTTCTATGTTTCATGGTAAGATGTAATATGATTCGCGAAGTGTTATGTATTCCTCCTCTACACTTCAAATGAATGTAAATGCGACACTTCCTTGCAAGCAAGTAGCGTTTGCAAATGTCTACCTATCGTAGCTATAGTGTTCTAATTCTTCTTAAAACGCGATATCGCATCTCATTTCTATGTTTCATGGTAAGATATAACATGATTTGCGAAGTGTTATGTATTCCTCGTCTACACTTCAAATGAATGCGAATGAGATACTTCCTCGCTAGGAAATAGCGTTTGCAGATGTCTACGTATCGTAGCAATAGCTTTCTAATGCTTCTTAAAACGCGATATCGCATCTCATTTCTATGTTTCATGGTAAGATATAATATGATTTGCGAAGTGTCATGTATTCCTGTTCTACAATTCAAATGAATGTGAATGCGACACTTCCTCGCTAGGAAATAGCGTTTGCAGATGTCTACATATCGTAGCAATGGAGTTCTTATGATTCTTAAAACGCGGTATCGATCTCAATTCTATGTTTCATGGTAAGATATAATATGATTTGCGAAGTGTTATGTATTCCTCGTCTACACTTCAAATGAATGTAAATGCGACACTTCCTTGCAAGGAAATAGCGTTTGCAGGTGTCTACGTATCGTAGCAATGGAGTTCTTATGATTCTTAAAACGCGGTATCGATCTCAATTCTATGTTTCATGGTAAGATATAATATGATTTGCGAAGTGTTATGTATTCCTCGTCTACACATCAAATGAATGTAAATGCGACACTTCCTTGCAAAGAAATAGCGTTTGCAGATATCTACGTATCGTAGCAATAGAGTTCTTATGATTCTTAGAACGCGATATTGCATCTCATTTCTATGCTTCATGGTAAGATATAATATGATTTGCGAAGTGACATGTATTCCTCGTCTACACTACAAATGGATGTGAATGCGACACTCCCTCGCTAGGAAATAGCGTTTGCAGATGTCTACGTATCGTAGCAATAGATTTCTGATGTTTCTTAAAACGCGATATCGCATCTCATTTCTATGTTTCATGGTAAGATATAATATGATTTGCGAAGTGTTATGTATTCCTCGTCTACACTTCAAAAGAATGTAAATGCGACACTTTCTTGCTAGGAAATAGCGTTTCCAGATGACCACGTATCGTAAGAATGGAGTTCTAATACTTCTTAAAACAAGATGTCGCATATCATTTCTATGTTTCATGATAAGATATAATATCCATTGCGAGGTGTCATGCATACCTCGTATTCACTTCAATGGAATATAAATGCGACACTTCCATGCTAGGAAATAGCGTTTGCAGATGTCTACGTATCGTAGCAATAGATTTCTAATGCTTCTTAAAACGCGATATCGCATCTCATTTCTATGTTTCATGGTAAGATATAATATAATTTGCGAAGTGTTATGTATTCCTCGTCTACACTTCAAATGAATGTAAATGCGACACTTCCTTGCAAAGAAATAGCGATTGCAGATATCTACGTATCGTAGCAATAGATTTCTAATGCTTCTTAAAACGCGATATCGCATCTCATTTCTATGTTTCATGGTAAGATATAATATGATTTGCGAAGTGTCATGTATTCCTCTCCTACACTTCAAATGAATGTGAATGCGACACTTCCTCGCTAGGAAATAGCGTTTGCAGATGTCTACGTATCGTAGCAATAGATTTCTAATGCTACTTAAAGCGCGATATCGCATCTCATTTCTATGTTTCATGGTAAGATGTAATATGATTCGCGAAGTGTTATGTATTCCTCCTCTACACTTCAAATGAATGTAAATGCGACACTTCCTTGCAAGGAAGTAGCGTTTGCAAATGTCTACCTATCGTAGCTATAGTGTTCTAATTCTTCTTAAAACGCGATATCGCATCTCATTTCGATGTTTCATGGTAAGATATAACATGATTTGCGAAGTGTTATGTATTCCTCGTCTACACTTCAAATGAATGCGAATGAGATACTTCCTCGCTAGGAAATAGCGTTTGCAGATGTCTACGTATCGTAGCAATAGCTTTCTAATGCTTCTTAAAACGCGATATCGCATCTCATTTCTATGTTTCATGGTAAGATATAATATGATTTGCGAAGTGTCATGTATTCCTGTTCTACAATTCAAATGAATGTGAATGCGACACTTCCTCGCTAGGAAATAGCGTTTGCAGATGTCTACGTATCGTAGCAATGGAGTTCTTATGATTCTTAAAACGCGGTATCGATCTCAATTCTATGTTTCATGGTAAGATATAATATGATTTGCGAAGTGTTATGTATTCCTCGTCTACACTTCAAGTGAATGTAAATGCGACACTTCCTTGCAAGGAAATAGCGTTTGCAGGTGTCTACGTATCGTAGCAATGGAGTTCTTATGATTCTTAAAACGCGGTATCGATCTGAATTCTATGTTTCATGGTAAGATATAATATGATTTGCGAAGTGTTATGTATTCCTCGTCTACACATCAAATGAATGTAAATGCGACACTTCCTTGCAAAGAAATAGCGTTTGCAGATGTCTACGTATCGTAGCAATAGAGTTCTTATGATTCTTAGAACGCGATATTGCATCTCATTTCTATGCTTCATGGTAAGATATAATATGATTTGCGAAGTGACATGTATTCCTCGTCTACACTACAAATGGATGTGAATGCGACACTCCCTCGCTAGGAAATAGCGTTTGCAGATGTCTACGTATCGTAGCAATAGATTTCTGATGTTTCTTAAAACGCGATATCGCATCTCATTTCTATGTTTCATGGTAAGATATAATATGATTTGCGAAGTGTTATGTATTCCTCGTCTACACTTCAAAAGAATGTAAATGCGACACTTTCTTGCTAGGAAATAGCGTTTCCAGATGACCACGTATCGTAAGAATGGAGTTCTAATACTTCTTAAAACAAGATGTCGCATATCATTTCTATGTTTCATGATAAGATATAATATCCATTGCGAGGTGTCATGCATACCTCGTATTCACTTCAATGGAATATAAATGCGACACTTCCATGCTAGGAAATAGCGTTTGCAGATGTCTACGTATCGTAGCAATAGATTTCTAATGCTTCTTAAAACGCGATATCGCATCTCATTTCTATGTTTCATGGTAAGATATAATATAATTTGCGAAGTGTTATGTATTCCTCGTCTACACTTCAAATGAATGTAAATGCGACACTTCCTTGCAAAGAAATAGCGATTGCAGATATCTACGTATCGTAGCAATAGATTTCTAATGCTTCTTAAAACGCGATATCGCATCTCATTTCTATGTTTCATGGTAAGATATAATATGATTTGCGAAGTGTCATGTATTCCTCTCCTACACTTCAAATGAATGTGAATGCGACACTTCCTCGCTAGGAAATAGCGTTTGCAGATGTCTACGTATCGTAGCAATAGATTTCTAATGCTACTTAAAGCGCGATATCGCATCTCATTTCTATGTTTCATGGTAAGATGTAATATGATTCGCGAAGTGTTATGTATTCCTCCTCTACACTTCAAATGAATGTAAATGCGACACTTCCTTGCAAGGAAGTAGCGTTTGCAAATGTCTACCTATCGTAGCTATAGTGTTCTAATTCTTCTTAAAACGCGATATCGCATCTCATTTCTATGTTTCATGGTAAGATATAACATGATTTGCGAAGTGTTATGTATTCCTCGTCTACACTTCAAATGAATGCGAATGAGATACTTCCTCGCTAGGAAATAGCGCTTGCAGATGTCTACGTATCGTAGCAATAGCTTTCTAATGCTTCTTAAAACGCGATATCGCATCTCATTTCTATGTTTCATGGTAAGATATAATATGATTTGCGAAGTGTCATGTATTCCTGTTCTACAATTCAAATGAATGTGAATGCGACACTTCCTCGCTAGGAAATAGCGTTTGCAGATGTCTACGTATCGTAGCAATAGATTTCTAATGCTTTTTAAAACGCGATATCGCATCTCATTTCTATGTTTCATGGTAAGATATAATATGATTTGCGAAGTGTTATGTATTCCTCGTCTACGTTTCAAATGAATGTAAATGCGACACTTCCTTGCAAGGAAATAGCGTTTGCAGGTGTCTACGTATCGTAGCAATGGAGTTCTTATGATTCTTAAAACGCGGTATCGATCTCAATTCTATGTTTCATGGTAAGATATAATATGATTTGCGAAGTGTTATGTATTCCTCGTCTACACTTCAAATGAATGTAAATGCGACACTTCCTTGCAAAGAAATAGCGTTTGCAGATGTCTACGTATCGTAGCAATAGAGTTCTTATGATTCTTAGAACGCGATATTGCATCTCATTTCTATGTTTCATGGTAAGATATAATATGATTTGCGAAGTGACATGTATTCCTCGTCTACACTACAAATGAATGTGAATGCGACACTCCCTCGCTAGGAAATAGCGTTTGCAGATGTCTACGTATCGTAGCAATAGTGTTCTAATGCTTCTTAGAACGCGATATCGCATCTCATTTCTATGTTTCATGGTTAGATATAATAGGATTTGCGAAGTATCATGTATTCCTCGTCTACACTTCAAATAAATGTAAATGCGACACTTCCTTGGAAGGAAATAGCGTCTGCAGATGTCTACGTATCGTAGCAATGGATCTCTGATGCTTCTTAAAACGCGATATCGCATCTCATTTCTATGTTTCATGGTAATATATAATATGATTTGCGAAGTGTTATGTATTCCTCGTCTACGTTTCAAATGAATGTAAATGCGACACTTCCTTGCAAGGAAATAGCGTTTGCAGGTGTCTACGTATCGTGGCAATGGAGTTCTTATGATTCTTAAAACGCGATATCGATCTCAATTTTATGTTTCATGGTAAGATATAATATGATTTGCGAAGTGTTATGTATTCCTCGTCTACACTTCAAATGATTATAAATGCGACCCTTCCTTGCTAGGAAATAGCTTTTGCAGATGTCTACGTATCGTAGCAATAGATTTCTAATGCTTCTTAAAACGCGATATCGCATCTCATTTCTATGTTTCATGGTAAGATATAATATAATTTGCGAAGTATTATGTATTCCTCGTCTACACTTCAAATGAATGTAAATGCGACACTTCCTTGCAAAGAAATAGCGATTGCAGATGTCTACGTATCGTAGCAATAGATTTCTAATGCTTCTTAAAACGCGATATCGCATCTCATTTCTATGTTTCATGGTAAGATATAATATGATTTGCGAAGTGTCATGTATTCCTCTCCTACACTTCAAATGAATGTGAATGCGACACTTCCTCGCTAGGAAATAGCGTTTGCAAATGTCTACGTATCGTAGCAATAGATTTCTAATGCTACTTAAAGCGCGATATCGCATCTCATTTCTATGTTTCATGGTAAGATATAATATGATTTGCGAAGTGTCATGTATTCCTGTTCTACAATTCAAATGAATGTGAATGCGACACTTCCTCGCTAGGAAATAGCGTTTGCAGATGTCTACGTATCGTAGCAATGGTGTTCTTATGATTCTTAAAACGCCATATCGCATCTCATTTCTATGTTTTATGGTAAGATATAATATGATTTGCGAAGTGTTATGTATTCCTCGTCTACACTTCAAATGAATGTAAATGCGACACTTCCTTGCAAGGAAATAGCGTTTCCAGATGTCTACGTATCGTAGCAACAGATTTCTAATGCTTCTTAAAACGCGATATCGCATCTCATATCTACGTTTCATGGTAAGATATAATATGATTTGCGAAGTGTTATGTATTCCTCGTCTACACATCAAATGAATGTAAATGCGACACTTCCTTGCAAGGAAATAGCGTATGCAGATGTCTACCTATCGTAGCAATAGGGTTCTAATGCTTCTTAAAAATCGATATCGCATCTCATTTCTATGTATCATGGTAAGATATAATATGATTTGCGAAGTGCTACGTATTCCTCGTCTACACTTCAAATGAATGTGAATGCGACGCTTCCTCGCTAGGAAATAGCGATTGCAGATGTCTACGTATCGTAGCAATAGAGTTCATATGATTCTTAAAACGCGATATCGCATCTCATTTCCATGTTTTATGGTAAGATATAACATGATTTGCGAAGTGTCATGTATTCCTCGTCTACACTTCAAATGAATGTGAATGCGATACTTCCTCGCTAGGAAATAGCGTTTGCAGATGTCTACGTATCGTAGCAATAGCTTTCTAATGCTTCTTAAAGCGCGATATCGCATCTCATTTCTATGTTTCATGGTAAGATATAATATTATTTGCGAAGTGTCATGTATTCCTCGTCTACACTTCAAATGAATGTGAATGCGATACTTCCTCGCTAGGAAATAGCGTTTGCAGATGTCTACGTATCGTAGCAATAACTTTCTAATGCTTCTTAAAACGCGATATCGCATCTCATTTCTATGTTCCATGGTGAGATATAATATGATTTGCGAAGTGTCATGTATTCGTCGTCTACACTTCAAATGAATGTAAATGCGACACTTCCTTGCTAGGAAGTAGCGTCTGCAGTTGTCTAGGTATCGTAGCAATAGAGTTCTAATGCTTCTTAAAACGCGATATTGCATCTCATATCTGTGTTTCATGAGAAGATATAATATTCATTGCGAAGTGCTATGCATTCCTCGTCTACGATTCAAATGAAAGTAAATGCGACACTTCCTTGCAAGGAAATAACGATTGCAGATGTCTACGTATCGTAGCAATAGCTTTCTAATGCTTCTTAAAACGCGATATCGCATCTCATTTCTATGTTTCATGGTAAGATATAATATGATTTGCGAAGTGTTATGTATTCCTCGTCTACACTTCAAATGAATGAAAATGCGACACTTCCTTGCAAGAAAATAGCGTTTGCAGATGTCTACGTATCGAAGCATAGAGTTCAAATGCTTCTTAAAACGAGATATTGCATCTCATATCTATGTTCCATGATAAGATATAATATTCATTGCGAAGTGTTATGCATTCCTCGTCTACACTTCAAATGAATGTAAATGCGACACTTCCTTCCAAAGAAATAGCGTTTGCAGATGTCTACGTATAGTAGCAATAGATGTCTAATGCTTCTTAAAACGCGATATCGCATCTCATTTCTATGTTTCATGGTAAGATATAATATGACTTGCGAAGTGTCATATATTCCTCGTCTACACTTCAAATGAAAGTAAATGCGACACTTCCTTGCTAGGAAATAGCGTCTGCAGATGTCTACCTATCGTAGCAATAGTGTTCTAATGCTTCTTAAAGCGCGATATCGCATCTCATTTCTATGTTTCATGGTAAGATATAATATGATTAGCGAAGTGTTATGTATTCCTCGTCTACACTTCAAATGAATGAAAATGCGACACTTCCTTGCAAGGAAATAGCGTTTGCAGATGTCTACTTATCGTAGGGATGGAGTTCTAATGCTTCTTAAAACGAGATATTGTATCTCATATCTATGTTTCATGATAAGATATAATATGACTTGCGAAGTGTCATATATTCCTCGTCTACACTTCAAATGAAAGTAAATGCGACACTTCCTTGCTAGGAAATAGCGTCTGCAGATGTCTAGGTATCGTAGCAATAGAGTTGTAATGCTACTTAAAACGCGATATCGCATCTCATTTCTATGTTTCATGGTAAGATGTAATATGATTTGCGAAGTGTTATGTATTCCTCGTCTACACTTCAAATGAATGTAAATGCGACACTTCCTTGCAAGGAAATAGCGTTTGCAGATTTCTACGTATCGAAGCATAGAGTTCAAATGCTTCTTAAAACGATATATTGTATCTCATATCTATGTTTCATGATAAGATATAATATTCATTGCGAAGTGTTATGCATTCCTCGTCTATACTTCAAATGAATGTAAATGCGACACTTCCTTGCAAAGAAATAGCGTTTGCAGATGTCTACGTATCGTAGCAATAGGTTTCTAATGCTTCTTAAAACGCGATATCGCATCTCATTTCTATGTCTCATGGTAAGATATAACATGATTTGCGAAGTGTCATGTATTCCTCGTCTACACTACAAATGAATGTGAATGCGACACTCCCTCGCTAGGAAATAGCGTTTGCAGATGTCTACGTATCGTAGCAATAGTGTTCTAATGCTTCTTAGAACGCGATATCGCATCTCATTTCTATGTTTCATGGTTAGATATAATAGGATTTGCGAAGTATCATGTATTCCTCGTCTACACTTCAAATAAATGTAAATGCGACACTTCCTTGGAAGGAAATAGCGTCTGCAGATGTCTACGTATCGTAGCAATGGATCTCTGATGCTTCTTAAAACGCGATATCGCATCTCATTTCTATGTTTCATGGTAATATATAATATGATTTGCGAAGTGTTATGTATTCCTCGTCTACGTTTCAAATGAATGTAAATGCGACACTTCCTTGCAAGGAAATAGCGTTTGCAGGTGTCTACGTATCGTGGCAATGGAGTTCTTATGATTCTTAAAACGCGATATCGATCTCAATTTTATGTTTCATGGTAAGATATAATATGATTTGCGAAGTGTTATGTATTCCTCGTCTACACTTCAAATGATTATAAATGCGACCCTTCCTTGCTAGGAAATAGCTTTTGCAGATGTCTACGTATCGTAGCAATAGATTTCTAATGCTTCTTAAAACGCGATATCGCATCTCATTTCTATGTTTCATGGTAAGATATAATATAATTTGCGAAGTATTATGTATTCCTCGTCTACACTTCAAATGAATGTAAATGCGACACTTCCTTGCAAAGAAATAGCGATTGCAGATGTCTACGTATCGTAGCAATAGATTTCTAATGCTTCTTAAAACGCGATATCGCATCTCATTTCTATGTTTCATGGTAAGATATAATATGATTTGCGAAGTGTCATGTATTCCTCTCCTACACTTCAAATGAATGTGAATGCGACACTTCCTCGCTAGGAAATAGCGTTTGCAAATGTCTACGTATCGTAGCAATAGATTTCTAATGCTACTTAAAGCGCGATATCGCATCTCATTTCTATGTTTCATGGTAAGATATAATATGATTTGCGAAGTGTCATGTATTCCTGTTCTACAATTCAAATGAATGTGAATGCGACACTTCCTCGCTAGGAAATAGCGTTTGCAGATGTCTACGTATCGTAGCAATGGTGTTCTTATGATTCTTAAAACGCCATATCGCATCTCATTTCTATGTTTTATGGTAAGATATAATATGATTTGCGAAGTGTTATGTATTCCTCGTCTACACTTCAAATGAATGTAAATGCGACACTTCCTTGCAAGGAAATAGCGTTTCCAGATGTCTACGTATCGTAGCAACAGATTTCTAATGCTTCTTAAAACGCGATATCGCATCTCATATCTACGTTTCATGGTAAGATATAATATGATTTGCGAAGTGTTATGTATTCCTCGTCTACACATCAAATGAATGTAAATGCGACACTTCCTTGCAAGGAAATAGCGTATGCAGATGTCTACCTATCGTAGCAATAGGGTTCTAATGCTTCTTAAAAATCGATATCGCATCTCATTTCTATGTATCATGGTAAGATATAATATGATTTGCGAAGTGCTACGTATTCCTCGTCTACACTTCAAATGAATGTGAATGCGACGCTTCCTCGCTAGGAAATAGCGATTGCAGATGTCTACGTATCGTAGCAATAGAGTTCATATGATTCTTAAAACGCGATATCGCATCTCATTTCCATGTTTTATGGTAAGATATAACATGATTTGCGAAGTGTCATGTATTCCTCGTCTACACTTCAAATGAATGTGAATGCGATACTTCCTCGCTAGGAAATAGCGTTTGCAGATGTCTACGTATCGTAGCAATAGCTTTCTAATGCTTCTTAAAGCGCGATATCGCATCTCATTTCTATGTTTCATGGTAAGATATAATATTATTTGCGAAGTGTCATGTATTCCTCGTCTACACTTCAAATGAATGTGAATGCGATACTTCCTCGCTAGGAAATAGCGTTTGCAGATGTCTACGTATCGTAGCAATAACTTTCTAATGCTTCTTAAAACGCGATATCGCATCTCATTTCTATGTTCCATGGTGAGATATAATATGATTTGCGAAGTGTCATGTATTCGTCGTCTACACTTCAAATGAATGTAAATGCGACACTTCCTTGCTAGGAAGTAGCGTCTGCAGTTGTCTAGGTATCGTAGCAATAGAGTTCTAATGCTTCTTAAAACGCGATATTGCATCTCATATCTGTGTTTCATGAGAAGATATAATATTCATTGCGAAGTGCTATGCATTCCTCGTCTACGATTCAAATGAAAGTAAATGCGACACTTCCTTGCAAGGAAATAACGATTGCAGATGTCTACGTATCGTAGCAATAGCTTTCTAATGCTTCTTAAAACGCGATATCGCATCTCATTTCTATGTTTCATGGTAAGATATAATATGATTTGCGAAGTGTTATGTATTCCTCGTCTACACTTCAAATGAATGAAAATGCGACACTTCCTTGCAAGAAAATAGCGTTTGCAGATGTCTACGTATCGAAGCATAGAGTTCAAATGCTTCTTAAAACGAGATATTGCATCTCATATCTATGTTCCATGATAAGATATAATATTCATTGCGAAGTGTTATGCATTCCTCGTCTACACTTCAAATGAATGTAAATGCGACACTTCCTTCCAAAGAAATAGCGTTTGCAGATGTCTACGTATAGTAGCAATAGATGTCTAATGCTTCTTAAAACGCGATATCGCATCTCATTTCTATGTTTCATGGTAAGATATAATATGACTTGCGAAGTGTCATATATTCCTCGTCTACACTTCAAATGAAAGTAAATGCGACACTTCCTTGCTAGGAAATAGCGTCTGCAGATGTCTACCTATCGTAGCAATAGTGTTCTAATGCTTCTTAAAGCGCGATATCGCATCTCATTTCTATGTTTCATGGTAAGATATAATATGATTAGCGAAGTGTTATGTATTCCTCGTCTACACTTCAAATGAATGAAAATGCGACACTTCCTTGCAAGGAAATAGCGTTTGCAGATGTCTACTTATCGTAGGGATGGAGTTCTAATGCTTCTTAAAACGAGATATTGTATCTCATATCTATGTTTCATGATAAGATATAATATGACTTGCGAAGTGTCATATATTCCTCGTCTACACTTCAAATGAAAGTAAATGCGACACTTCCTTGCTAGGAAATAGCGTCTGCAGATGTCTAGGTATCGTAGCAATAGAGTTGTAATGCTACTTAAAACGCGATATCGCATCTCATTTCTATGTTTCATGGTAAGATGTAATATGATTTGCGAAGTGTTATGTATTCCTCGTCTACACTTCAAATGAATGTAAATGCGACACTTCCTTGCAAGGAAATAGCGTTTGCAGATTTCTACGTATCGAAGCATAGAGTTCAAATGCTTCTTAAAACGATATATTGTATCTCATATCTATGTTTCATGATAAGATATAATATTCATTGCGAAGTGTTATGCATTCCTCGTCTATACTTCAAATGAATGTAAATGCGACACTTCCTTGCAAAGAAATAGCGTTTGCAGATGTCTACGTATCGTAGCAATAGGTTTCTAATGCTTCTTAAAACGCGATATCGCATCTCATTTCTATGTCTCATGGTAAGATATAACATGATTTGCGAAGTGTCATGTATTCCTCGTCTACACTTCAAATGAATGTGAATGCGACACTTCCCTGCTAGGAAATAGCGTCTGCAGATGTCTAGGTATCGTAGCAATAGAGTTGTAATGCTTCTTAAAACGCGATATCGCATCTCATTTCTATCTTTCATGGTAAGATATAATATGATTTGCGAAGTGTTATGTATTCCTCGTCTACACTTCAAATGAATGTAAATGCGACACTTCCTTGCAAGGAAATAGCGCTTGCAAATGTCTACCTTTCGTAGCAATAGTGCTCTAATGCTTCTTAAAACGCGATATCGCATCTCATTTCTATGTTTCATGGTAAGATATAACATGATTTGCGAAGTGTTATGTATTCCTCGTCTACACATCAAATGAATGTGAATGCGATACTTCGCCGCTAGGAAATAGCGTTTGCAGATGTCTACGTATCGTAGCATTAGCTTTCTAATGCTTCTTAAAACGCGATACCGCATCTCATATCTATGTTTCATGGTAAGATATAATATGATTTGCGAAGTGTTATGTGTTCCTCGTCTACACTTCAAATGAACGTGAATGCGACACTTCCTCGCTAGGAAGTAGCGTTTGTAGATGTCTACGTATCGTAGCAATAGATTTCTAATGCTTCTTAAAACGCGATATCGCATCTCATTTCTATGTTTCATGGTAAGATATAACATGATTTGCGAAGTGTTATGTATTCCTCGTCTACACTTCAAATGAATGTGAATGCGATACTTCCTTGCTAGGAAATAGCGTCTGCAGATGTCTAGGTATCGTAGCAATAGAGTTCTAATGCTTCTTAAAACGCGATATCGCCTCACATTTCTATGTTTCATGGTAAGATGTAATATGATTTGCGAAGTGTTATGTATTCCTCCTCTACACTTCAAATGAATGTAAATGCGATATTTCCTTGCCAGGTAATAGCGTTTGCAAATGTCTACCTATCGTAGCAATAGTGTTCTAATTCTTCTTAAAACGCGATAGCGCATCTCATTTCTATGTTTCATGGTAAGATGTAATATGATTTGCGAAGTGTTATGTATTCCTCCTCTACACTTCAAATGAATGTAAATGCGACACTTCCTTGCTAGGAAATAGCGTCTGCAGATGTCTAGGTATCGTAGCAATAGAGTTCTAATGCTTCTTAAAACGCGATATCGCATCTCATTTCTCTGTTTCATGGTAAGATATAATATGATTTGCAAAGTGTCATGTATTCCTCTTCTACACTTCAAATGAATGTAAATGCGACACTTCCTTGCAAGGAAATAGCGTTTGCAAATGTCTACCTATCGTAGCGATAGTGTTCTAATGCTACTTAAAACGCGATATCGCATCTCATTTCTATGTTTCATGGTAAGATATAATATGATTTGCGAAGTGTCATGTATTCCTCGTCTACACTTCAAATGAATGTAAATGCAACACTTCCTTGCAAGGAAATAGCGTTTGCAGATGTTTACCTATCGTAGCAATAGAGTTCTAATGCTTCTTAAAACGCGATATCGCATCTCATTTCTATGTTTCATGGTAAGATATAATATGATTTGCGAAATGTTATGTATTCCTCGTCTACACTTCAAATGAATGTGAATGCGACACTTCCTCGCTAGGAAATAGCGTTTGCAGATGTCTACGTACCGTAGCAATAGATTTGTAATGCTTCTTAAAACGCGATATCGCATCTCATTTCTATGTTTCATGGTAAGATATAACATGATTTGCGAAGTGTTATGTATTCCTCGTCTACACATCAAATGAATGTGAATGCGATACTTCGTCGCTAGGAAGTAGCGTTTGCAGATGTCTACGTATCGTAGCATTAGCTTTCTAATGCTTCTTAAAACGCGATATCGCATCTCATTTCTATGATTCATGGTAAGATATAATATGATTTGCGAAGTGTTATGTATTCCTCGTCTACACTTCAAATGAATGTGAATGCGACACTTCCCTGCAAGGAAATAGCGTTTGCAGATGTTTACCTATCGTAGCAATAGAGTTCTAATGCTTCTTAAAACGCGATATCGCATCTCATTTCTATGTTTCATGGTAAGATGTAATATGATTTGCGAAGTGTTATGTATTCCTCCTCTACACTTCAAATGAATGTAAATGCGACACTTCCTTGCTAGGAAATAGCATCTGCAGATATCTACGCATCGAGGCAATAGAGTTCTAATGCTTCTTAAAACGCGATATCGCATCACACTTCTATGTTACATGATAAGATATAATGTTCATTGCGAAGTGTCATGCATACCTCGTATTCACTTCAAAAGAATGTAAATGCGAATCTTCCTTGCTCGGAAATAGCGTTTGCAGGTGTCTACGTATCGTAGCAATAGAGTTCTAATGCTTCTCAAAACGCGATATAGCATCTCATTTCTATGCTTCATGATAAGATATAATATTCATTGCGAAGTGTCATGTATACCTCGTATTCACTTCAAAAGAATGTAAATGCGACTATTCCTTGCTAGGAAATAGCGTTTGCAGATGCCTACGTATCGTAGCAATAGAGTTCTAATGCTTCTTAAAACGCGATATCGCATCTCAATTCTATGTCACATGATAAGATATAATGCTCATTGCGAAGTGTCATGTATACCTCGTATTCACTTCAAAAGAATGTAAATGGGAATCTCCCTTGCTAGGAAATAGGGTTGGCAAATGTCTACGTATCGTAGCAATAGAGTTCTAATGCTTCTCAAAACGCGATATCGCATCTCAATCCTATGCTTCATGATAAGGAATAATATTCATTGCGACGTGTCATGTATACCTCCTATTCACTCCAAACGAATGTAAATGCGACACATCCTTGCTAGGAAATAGCATCTGCAGATATCTACGCATCGAGGCAATAGAGTTCTAATGCTTCTTAAAACGCGATATCGCATCACACTTCTATGTTACATGATAAGATATAATGTTCATTGCGAAGTGTCATGCATACCTCGTATTCACTTCAAAAGAATGTAAATGCGAATCTTCCTTGCTCGGAAATAGCGTTTGCAGGTGTCTACGTATCGTAGCAATAGAGTTCTAATGCTTCTCAAAACGCGATATAGCATCTCATTTCTATGCTTCATGATAAGATATAATATTCATTGCGAAGTGTCATGTATACCTCGTATTCACTTCAAAAGAATGTAAATGCGACTATTCCTTGCTAGGAAATAGCGTTTGAAGATGCCTACGTATCGTAGCAATAGAGTTTTAATGCTTCCTAAAACGCGATAACGCATCTCATCTATACGTTTCGTGATAAGATATAATGTTCATTGCGAAGTATCATGTATACCTCGTACTCACTTCAAAAGAATGTAAGTGCGAAACTTCCATGCTAGGAAATAGCGTTTGCTGATATCTCCGCATCGAGGCAATAGAGTTCTAATGCTTCTTAAAACGCGATATCGCATCTCACATCTATGTTTCACGATAAGATATAATATTCATTGCGAAGTGTCATGTATACCTCGTATTCACTCCAAAAGAATGTAAATGCGACTATTGCTTGCTAGGAAATAGCGTTTGCAGATGTCTACGTATCGTAGCAATAGAGTTCTAATGCTACTTAAATCGCGATATCGCATCTCATTTATATGTTTCGTGATAAGATTTAATATTCATTGCGAAGTGTCATGTATACCTCGTATTCACTTCAAAAGTATGTAAGTGCGACACTTCCATGCTAGGAAATAGCGTTTCCAGATGTCTCCGCATCGAGGTCATAGGGTTCTAATGCTTCTTAAAACGCGATATCGCATCTCTCTTCTATGTTTCATGATAAGATATAATATTCCTTAAGAAGTGTCATGTATACCACGTATTCTCTCCAAACGAATGTAAATGCGACACTTCCTTGCTAGGGAATGGCGTATTCAGATGTCTACGTATTGTAGCAATAGAGTTCTAATGCTACTTAAATCGCGATATCGCATCTCATTTCTATGTTTCGTGATAAGATATAATATTCATTGCGAAGTGTCATGTACACCTCGTATTCACTTCAAAAGAATGTAAATGCGACTATTGCTTGCTAGGAAATAGCATTTGCAGATGTCTACGCATCGTAGCAATAGAGTTGTAGTGCTTCTCAAACGCGATATTGCATCCCATTTCTATGTTTCATGATAAGATATAATATTCATTGCGAAGTATCATGTATACCTCGTATTCACTTCAAAAGAATGTAAATGCGACTATTGCTTGCTAGGAAATAGCATTTGCGGATGTCTACGTATCGTAGCAATAGAGTTCTAATGCTTCATAAAACGCGATACCGCATCTCATTTCTATGTTTCATGATACCCATTGCGAAATGTGATGTATATATCGCATTCACTTTAAAAGAATGTAAATGCGACACTAACTTACTAGGAAATAGCGTTTCGAGATGTTTCGAATATCGAAACAATATAGTTCCAACGTTTCTTAAAACGTGATGTCGCACCTCATTCCCGGTTTCATGATAAGATATAATATTCATTGCGAAGTGTCATGTATACCTCGTATTCACATCATAAGAATGTAAATGCGACACTTCCTTTCTAGGAATTAGCGTTTGCAGATATCTTCGTATCGTAGCAATAGCGTTCTGACGCTTCCTAAAACGCGATATCGCATCTCATTTATATGTTTCATGATAAGACGTAATATTCATTGCGAAGTATCTTGTATGCCTCGTGTTCGCTTCAAAAGAAGGTAAATGCGACACTTCCTTGCTAGGAAATAGCGTTTCGATATGTCTAAGTATCGAAACAATAGAGTTCTAATGCTTCTTAAAACGTGATATCGCACCTCATTTCCCTGTTTCATGATAAGATATTATATTCATTGCGAAGTGTCATGTATACCTCGTATTCACTCCAGACGAATGTAAATGCGACACTTCCTTGCTGGGAAATAGCGTATTCAGATGTCTACGTATCGTAGCAATAGAGTTCTAATGCTACTTAAATCGGTATATCGCATCACATTTCTATATTTCGTGATAAGATATAATATTCATTGCGATGTTTCATGTATACCTCGGATTCACTTCAAAAGAATGTAAATACGACTATTACTTGCTAGGAAATAGCGTTTGCAGATATCTACGTATCGTATCAATAGAGTTATAGTGCTTCACAAAGCGCGATATCGCATCTCATTCCTATGTTTCATGGTAAGAAATAATTTTCATTACGAAGGGTTATGTATACCTCGTCTACACTTCAAATGAATGAAAATGCCACACTTCCTTGCATAGGAAATGCGTTTCGAGGTGTCTACGTATCGAAGCAATATGGTTCTAATGCTTCTTAAGACGCGATATCGCATCGCATTTCTACGTTTCATGATAAGATTTAATATTGATTGAGAAGTGATATGTATACCTCGTCTACAGAATAAAAAAATATAAATGCCACACATCCTTGCTAGGAAATAGCGTTTCCAGATGTCTACGTTTCGAAGCAATAGAGTTCTAATGCTTCTCAAACCGCGATATCGCATCGCAGTTCTATGTTTCATGATAAGATGTAATATTCATTGCGAAGTGTTATGTGTACCTCATCTGCACTTCAAAAGATTGTAAATGCCACACATCGTTGTATACCTCGTCTGCACTTCGAAAGATTGTAAATGCCACAATTCCATGCTAGGAAGTAGCGTTTCCAGCTGTCTACGTATCGAAGCAATAGAGTTCTAATGCTTCTTAGAACGCGATATCGCATCTCATTTCAATGTATCATGAGAAGATATAATATTCATTGCGAAGTGTCATGTATACCTCGCATAGACTTCAAATGAATGTAAATGCGACACTTCCTTGTTAGGAAATAGCGTTTGCAGATGTCTACGTATCGTAGCAATAGAGTTCTAATGCTTCATAAAACGCGATACCGCATCTCATTTCTATGTTTCATGATACTCATTGCGAAATGTGATGTATATCTCGCATTCGCATCAAAAGAATGTAAATGCGACACTTACTTACTAGGAAATAGCATTTCGAGATGTTTCGAGTATCGAAACAATAGAGTTCCAACGCTTCTTAAAACGTGATGTCGCACCTCATTCCCGGTTTCATGATTAGATATAATATTCATTGCGAAGTGTCATGTATACCTCGTATTCACTTCATAAGAATATAAATGCGACAATTCCTTGCTAGGAAATAGCGTTTCCAAATGTCTAAGTATCGAAACAATAGACTTATAATGCTTCTTAAAACGTGATGTCGCACCTCATTTTCCTGTTTCATGATAAGATATAATATTCATTGCGAAGTGTCATGTATACCTCGTATTCACTTCAAAAGAATTTAAATGCGACTGTACCTTGCTATGAAATATCGTTTGCAGATGTCTACGTATCGTAGCAATAGAGTTCTTATGCTGCTTAAATCGCGATATCGCAACTCATTTCTATGTTTCGTGATGAGTTATAACAGTCATTGCGAAATGTCACGTGTACCTCGTATTCACTTCAAAAGAAAGTAAATGCGACACATCCTTGCTAGGAAATAGCGTTTGCATATGTCTATTTTTTTTTTTTTTTTTTTTTTTTTTTTTTTTTTAATTCTTTGGCCGTGGGGGGAAAATGTACAAAGGAAAAGGGTTGGGGCACGGCTACCCCCGGGGAGCTGATCCTCCGCCACAGGATCAACCCACCCCGTGTCGCTCCCAGGCCGCAGGTGGAACACGAGTTGTCATTTGGTTCCACCTGGACCAGTTAATGTGGCTCCCCTGGAGAACGCGCGTTGTAATTCCACGCAACAATCCCGATGTCAGTCCCATGTTCAGTAGCCAGTCAGCGGAGCGCGACGACCATATGCCGCGCCAGGACAGCGTACAGGATGAAAAGGTGATGTTCTCCATCCTGACGCCGTACCTGGCGGCAATACTTCCCACGAGGGAGGTATTGGTAGCATAATATGCTACCTTCCGCTCGTGGGAGTCGTCTAAAGGTGGTGCTCCGCTGACGACTTGCGTATCGATGACACAGACTCTCTCGCTTTTGACGCAAACCAAATCAGGTTTGCGTTTTCCCTCGGTCGTGACGAACACAGGTTCCGCGTGCACGGTCCAGCCAATGTTCCGGAGTCCTGAGGCCAACGTACGACACACAGCGTTGTGCCTCAGGACCCGGCCACCGTGGGTGCGGAAACACCCCTGGATGACGTGCGCGGCTGTCTCGGTGGACAGACAGCCGGCACGACATCGGGTGACCTGCCCATGGCGTCTCGCTCCCCTCGACGTTCGAATGAGCGTCGGGAGGGCGTTGATACGCACATGGACGTGCTGGACAAAGTCACGACCGGGGATGGCGAGAGAGCCTGCGTCAACCCATCGCGAAGACAGTGGCGATCTCGAACACTCCCTCAGTTCATACCCATCGACACTGGAATGTAGTCGATGGGACCACCACTTCTCGCGCAGGTACTTCGAGGCCAGGACCATGCCATCACGGGTAAGCGCCCGTGTGGCCCACTGGATCCTCGAAGTAACCCACGCGGAGTCCGCAACCGCCCGAATAACTGGCGATTGCGAACGTCCCAGGTTGAGCAGGCGTTGTCGCATCAAACCTGGGACAGTGGTGGCCAAGGAGGGAATTCCGAGACCGCCACCGGCGATGGGTGCGTGGAGAAAACCGGTAGGTGTGTCCTTAGGCAGCCTCAGCCACCTTCTCACCGCGGCACGTGTTAGGAGATCAAGAGCTCTCAGCTTTCCAAGTGTGGCACGCCCTAGCACCAGCGTGTGGTAGAGACGCGGGACCAAAAAGCAGCGCACGATCTTCAAGCGCTGCTGCGGCTTAAGTGGCGCCCGTGTTATCCTATCAAGGTAAGAAGAAAGGTCAACCTTGACCTTTCTAGGCCCCGACGCGGAAAAGTCGACTCCCAAGTACCTCCATTCCGCTAGGGTGGAAATTTGCGGAATGGAGGTACCGTCACCAAGATGGAACGATGGTGTCGTGATGACTTTAATCTTCTTGACTTTTCCGGCCGGGACCAAGGATAACACGGAGCACTTCGCAGCGTTGAACGCTAAGCCGTACTCCCTTGCCTTGTCCTCTACCACACGCAGTGCGGTTTGCATGCCCCACTTGGAAGAGGCGAACAGGAGAATGTCATCGGCATACGCCAAGGCATCTAGCCGACATCCCCCTAGGTCGAAGCCGACGTCAGGAGGGACCGCTCTCATAATACTATCTGCTACAAAACAAAACAGTATAGGCGAGAGCGGATCCCCTTGCCTGACGCCGCGGCCTAAGCTGAAGAGCTCTGATCTCCTTCCACGAACTTCAAACATCGTGCTGCTGCAGGAATATAGGCGGGAGATGTACGACACGAAGTCGTGAGGCACTCCAAGTGACTCCAAAATCCTGGCGATGGCTTGATGACTAACGGAGTCAAAGGCTTTCGCAACGTCCAGGGAGGCTACGTGCAATTCACGAAGACGGGTGCGGGACTCGCATAGAACAGCTGACAATGCTGCTATGTTTTCACCGCACCCGCCGTCCATGCACCTCTGCCTCAGATCGACCAACCTGGACGCGCGAAGCCTTATCGCCAGGATCTTATGGAGATGCCTCACGACTACCGACGTGATCGAGATAGGACGGTAATCGGCAGGAGAATCGAAACCCGACTTCTTCGGCACGAATACCGTCCTACTCGTCAACAACGCCGGCGAAAACCCGCCTACAGCCAACACGATGTTGAAGAAGAGGGCCCTGAGAGATGGTGGTAGGGCCCTCCATTGCCGCACAGTGATACCGTCCGGACCCGGAGCGGAGCGAAGTGGCAAGGTGGTAGCTGCCACTTCCTCGCAAGATACTGGATGCCACAGGTGTGCCAAATCCGCTCTCGGCGAGGTTGGCGCGCCGGGCGGAACAGGCATAGAGGCCTGACTCACGTATGGTCCCCAGTGCCGGGCCATAACTTCGACACTGGGGACATTAGCAGATGAGTCACCTGTGCCATCCAGTACCTCACGAGCGGCCCACGACATATTTGCGCGAAACAGGCGCTGAATACGCGCGTAATCGCGCCGTCGTTGGGCCCTCCGTCCGGTACGAACGGTACCCTGTAATCGTTGGTGAGAAGGTAGACTGGATCCGGCAGGAGGAGGTGGACGAACACAAACAGGAGGAAAAACAGAAGCGAGCCAAGATGTTAAACGGTCACACACATTAACCCCATCTAAACACTCCTGGGCCAGCTGGGAAAGGGTGTTGGATTCCCAGCCTCGGATATTCTGGACCACCGGGATAAGTCCCCGGATGGCACCAGAAATATCCTCACCGAGGTGGCACAGGAGTGATAAAGATGTTGATGAGGTCATGTGTGCGACCGCTGGCTCGCTTCCTCCGGGAGTCAGAGGCGAAGATATTCCAATACTGGAAGCGGATGGCGAGAAGAACTCGGCGGACGAGTCTCCACTCGTACTAGAGGAGGCAATGACGTCGGCCATAGCGGCCGAAACTAAGGCCCGATACCGTTGGCCGCGGCGTACGCCCTTAATTACCTCAACCGTGCGACCTGGCACGACTGAGGCAAGGTGTTGATTTAAGAAGCGTACGCCGCGTTGGACCGCCATTGCCTCCTCTCTCGCCATAAGACGGAGTTCTTCATCGCCCCATCTTCGCTTGACTCCCGGGAGGTCGACCTCCTCGTTGACAATTGCCGGATGAGCTGCCCTACGATGGACACCAAGACCGATTTTACTCCTAAACGCTCGATCGCAGTCTGGACATGGGAATGACATCGGAATTGCTCCAGGGGAGACACTTCGGGGAGCGACATGGGGGGGTGTCTCCTGTGGAGAGGATTGAGCCGCAGGACCGGCGGGCCGAGGCCCCCGCCGGAGATTATAAACACTTCTTTTACCAAATGGGCCTGCGGAGTCGAAGCCCGTCGGGGTGGCAGCCCGACGGGCCCGAGCGGGGAGGAAATCCCCCCCCGCCAAGCCAGAGCCCCGTTAGCCACCGGAAAACTCCGGTGCCCAGGTTCCACCACGAGGAGGTGGGGTTGGCACATGTTGCCGCCGAAATCGACGACAACTTCTAGAACCCAATGCGACACTTCCTTTCTTGGAAATAGCGTTTGCAGATGTCTTCGTATCGTAGCAACAGCGTTCTGACACTCCTTAAAACGCGATATCGCATCTCATTTCTATGTTTCATGATAAGATATAATATTCACTGCGAACTTTCACTTATAGGTCGTATTCACTTCAAATGAATGTAAATTCGACACTTCCTCTCTAGGAAATAGCGTTTGCAGATATCATATATCGAAACAATAGAGTTCTAATGCTTCTCAAAACGCGATATCGCATCTCATTTCTATGTTTCATGATAAGATATAATATTCATTGTGAAGTGTCATGTATACTTCGTATTCACTTCAAAAGATTGTAAAGGCGACACTTCCTTCCTAGTAAGTAGCGTTTCCAGATATCTACGTATCGTAGCAATAGAGTTCTAATTCATCTTAAAACGCGATATCGCATCTCAGTCCTATGTTACATGATAAGATATAATATTCATTGCGAAGTGATATATACTCCTCGTATTCACATCAAAAGAATGTAAATGCGACACTTCCATGCTAGGAAATAGCGTTTGCAGAATGTCTAAGTGTCGTAGCAATAGGGTCCTAATCCTTCTTAAGACGCGATATCGCATCTCACTCCTATGTTTCATGATAAGATATAGTATTCATTGCGAAGTGTTATGCATACCTCGTTTACACATCAAAAGAATGTAAATGCCATATTTCCTTCCTAGGAAATAGCGTTTCCAGATTGCTACGTATCGAAGCAATACAGTTCTAATGCTCCTTTAATCGCGATATCGCATCTCAATTCTATGTTGCATGATAAGTTATAATATTCGCAGCGAAGTGTTATGTATAAGACGTATACACTTCAAATGAATATAAATGCCACACTTCCTTGCTAGGGAATAGCGTTTCCAGATTTCTGCGTATAGAAGCAATAGCGTTTTAATGCTTCTTAAAGCGCGATATCGCACCTCAGTTCTATGTTGTACGATAAGACATAATATTCATTGCGAAATGATACGTATACCACGTCTACACTTCAAGTGAATGTGAACGCCACAAATTCTTGCCAGGAAATGCGTTTCCAGATGACTACGTATCGAAGCAATGTAGTTCCATTGCTTCCTCAAGCGCGATATCGCATCTCATTTGTATGTTTCATGATAAGATATAATATTCATAGCGAAGTGATATGTATAGCTCGTGTACACTTCAAAAGATAGTAAATGCCACACTTCCATGCTAGGAAATAGCGTTTCCTGGTCTCCACGTATCGAAGCAATAGAGTTCTAATGCTACTTGGAACGCAATATCTTATCTCATTTCTATGTTTCATGATAAGATATAGCAGTCATTGCGAAGTGATATGTATACCTCGTCCACACTTCAACAGAATGTAAATGCTACACTTCCTTGCTAGGAAATGCGTTTCCAGATGTCTATGTATCGAAGCAATAGAGATCTAATGCTTCCTAAAACGCGATAACGTAAATCAGTTCTATGTTTTATGATAAGATATAATAATCATTGCGATGTGTTATGTATACCTCCTCTACATTCCAAAGGAATGTAAATGTTACACTTCCTTGCTGGGCAATAGCGTTCCCAGATGTCTACCTATCGAAGCAATACAGGTTTAATGCGTCTCAAAACGCGATATCGCTTCCTATTTCTATGTTTCGTGATAAGATGTAATATTCAATGCGTAGTGTTATGCATACCTTGACTACACTTCAAAAGAATGTAAATGCCACACTTTCTTGCCAGAAAGTAGCGTATGCAGATATCTACCTATCGAAGCAGTGGAGTTCTATTGCTTCTTAAAACGCGATGTCGCATCGCAATTCTATGTTTCATGATATAATATAAGATTCATTACGAAGTGTTATTTATACCTCGTCTACACTTCAAAAGAATGTAAATGCACACTTCCTTGCTAGGAAATGCATTTCCAGATGTCTACATATCGAAGAAATGGAGATCTAATGCTTCTTAAAACTCGATACCGCATCTCATTTCTATGTTTCATGGTAAGATATAATATTCATCGGGACGTGTTGCATACATCGTCTACACTTCAAAGGAATGAAAATGCCACGCATCCTTGCTAGGAAATGCGTTTCCAGATGACTACGTATCGAAGCAATGGTGTTCTAATGCTTCCAAAACGCGATATCGCATCTCATGTATGTTTCATGATAAGATATAATATTCATTGCGAAGTGTTATGTATACCTCGTCTACACATCAAAAGAATGCAAATGCCACACTTCTTGGCTAGGAAATTGCGTTTCTAGATGTCTACGCATCGAAGCAATAGATTTCTAACTCTTTATAAAACGCGATATCGCATATCAGTTCTAAGTCACATGATAAGATGTAATTTCAATGCAACGCGTTATGTATATCTCCTCTACACTTCAAATGAATGTAAATGCATCATTTCCTTGCTACGGAATTTTGTTTCTATATCTGAAGGTTTTGAAGCAATAGAGTTCTAATGCTTCGTAAAACGCGGCTGCGCATCTTACTTCTATATTTCATGATAAGATGTAATATTCATAGCATCGCGTTATGTTTATCTGCTTCTGCACATGATTTGAGTGTGAACCCTACACTTTCTTGCCCGGAGATAGCGTTTCTAGATGTCCAGGTGCCGAAGCATTTAATTTGTCATGCTTCATGCACCTCAATATCGCATTTCATATAAACAGTTCAAAGTAAGTTAGAAGGTTGTAAAGCTCTATGCATCGCATTATGCTTATCTGCTTTTGTGCTTTATAATGCTCTGGGATGTGAGAAGCTCCTCAACCATCCTTAACCCCTAAAGAGAAGTCAAAAGTCCAGCGGCCCTGCAGGTGGGCCATGGGAGCGCGGCGCGCGAGGCGCTACGCAATTTAAATGATCAGGAGGATCCCCTCGGGGACACCCAAGGGGGCGAGAAGAGGAAATCGCCGAAATCCACTGATCGATGGACCCGAACAATACCGAAGCCTACAGCCCACTCCACCAAGGAGCCCCGAGGAGGATGGCCGAGACCCGAGGACCACCAGCGAATTCAAGGAACCTGAAGAAGAGAACGTGAGAGCTTATTCACTAAAGCGTCCCATTTCTTGTGTCGCATATTGTATATTGTATCTTATATCGTGAAGCGAGTTATGATACCCGGTAATTTGCGGCGTGTTGCGTAGTTTCCCGTAGCCCTTGTTAGTTAAACCCACGTCGAGACCATAAGTAAACATGCCGTGACTTCAGTATCTCGCGACCTGAGTGTGTGTACTTGGCTAGGCGTAGTCGAGAAGAGGAGCATTTCGAAGTTTCAAGGGTTGTTCCGCTCCAGGGTTCTCGGGGTCGTGTAGTCTATCCCTTTGCTACTTTCTGAGCAACTGGCGCCCAAGAAAAGTTGTACGTGAGCGGATACCTTGGAACCATAGATTGCTTTAGATTAAAGTACGTTTTACACCTTAAAGCATTTAGATAATTAACCCCTTCGAGTTTCCCTGACTTACTATATATAGGTTTCCATCACAACTAATAGGAACCATCACTTTACATAGATATATAGAACACACACAGTTTTAAACGTAGAATTGAGAATTTGAGAACTTACTTTGAAACGTTAGTAGTGAGGAATTCCATCGGATTTCATAGAAATTCAGAACTTACTTGCTATGAAACATAGACAGATAAGGGCCATCGCGTTGCTTAGAACTTTAGAACTTGCTTACTTCAACAAAGATTTCTATTGGCTTCGTCCGTTCTTTTAGAAGAGTTTTTGATAAACCACATACTTTTCACGCTTCTGATATCTTTGAAAGTTCGCGAGATGTAATCGTTTAAGTTTTAAAATGATTACTTAGTGCGGATTATTATTTAGTAACTCGCTCATAAACGAGTCTGCATAGGATTTAATCCATAAGTTTTTAAGCCTGGAATTTATGCAGTTATTTGTTATTCACTTATTGCTCAAACGACAAAGATTCTGACCACTTCAAAATGGTTGACTTTCATCAATTTTCTTAAAAATTGAAATACTGCCCAACTGCTTGCATTAAAGACTGTAATTAAAGCTTTCGAAACATTTTACCTCTTATAGATGAATTCTGGAATTGAAATTGAAAGTTTGACTTTTCTAGCTCCTGTTTAGACATCTTTCTATTGGAATGTTCAAGTATTTTTCATATTCGTAATTATTAAAAATGTTTTACTTGATTCTTTTATTCAATATTTAGAATTTTCTGAGAAATATTTTTTATCGTAATGAACTATATAATTGCAATTATAATTCTTTATGAAGTAATAATAACAGAAAGGTATGTATCCATTCTTGTAGTTTTGTAAAGAGTATTTAATCTTACTATCTAAAATGAAACATTGAGATCTGTTTACAATCTAATGGAAATTAATTACCTTTTGATTCAAATTCACAATGATAATCTTCCATAGTTCAACAATTTTGTGAGCTGTCCTCAGGAATCCGCAGCTCAGTACTTATATAAAATGAACGACACAAAGAACAGCCTAACCAAACGTATTCGAACCGATTTTTCAATACTAATCTTATCATGTTTAACTTATGCTGCAAACTATTGAAATGCCCTTCGAAAAGTGTTTATTCACAGTGAAGTAAACGGTAAGTATTACGCCTTGCACCACTGTTCACAATACGTATGTTTCATTTACTATCAAAACCGTGAGTATTATCGCCTTTCTTTACTTTTTGTAACCTTCAATGCCTTCATGTTACAGATCGTTAAACTTGCTTTAAAATGCTCTATCGTATTACGGAAGAATGGACATACCAATTCATTTTAAAAAATGAAGGTAACCTTCATATGTCCAACATAACTCCACTTACAAAAAAACTATTTTCATCAACGGATGGCCCCTTTGTACTATGCAATTTTATATTAGCAAAAACTTCTATGAAACTTATAGTTTCGTGGATATCTGAGGTGCTACTTATTACTGCCCCACCCTGTATATTGTTATGGATGTGTCCAACAAGGCAACGATGAACAGAGTTAAATTTAATATTATGATGTTTATTATTTTACTCATAGTATATTTGTTTTTCTGGAATTTTGCCAAAAAACAATGTTCACGATGTCGACAGATGAATATATTTGCCTTAGAATTACAAGAGCCAACAATTTCGAAAGTAGAATATTACTTTATTTCGCTAACCGAATCATTGCAAACGTTAAGTAAAGTGCTTTGCCTTTCAAAACAGTCAGATGCAAATTACGATACAACGTTTCCAAGAAATGGTACGTGCCACTGTTCTTTAATTTCAGTTTATTTAATCAAAGGAAATTTAATTGAAATATCCGCAAAATTTGAGGACAAAAAGTTATTGTAATTTTACGCAACATATATGATGGTGATAAAGGATAAGTATACGGAACTGAAAATGGAAAGTAGCGAGCAGAAAAAGAAACTGATGGAGCTACAAAGTAGATTGATACATCCGTCAAACGATGATTCTAGGTTAATAAAATCTGTTAATCAAAGAACTATTGCAAAAATCAAGTATAATCAATATTACTTCTGCTCAAAGGCTATAATAGAATTGGACCGAAATGGGTACAAAACAGGCCATTATATCTATACGCTCTATTCTATGCAAAGGCAAATATTTCAAAGAGAAAAGATGTGTTACTTACAAATTACTTATGTTCCTAGATATCTCTATTAAAGCACCGAGATATAGCACACGGGCAACACGGTCGTGACAATGACACTATCAGCTCACCATAGCTACACGCGTGGTTGTGGCGTAGGCTGACATTTACTAATGGGGAAGCTGTTTCCATAAAAATTATAAGCAAATATGAAAAATAACTAAACTGTGCAATTTACTTATTTTGATTCCAAAATAGATACACCGGCACAAAACAAAGATATAAGAACTCGATTTTATTATTTTCTATAAACTAGCTCGATAGGGCGATTTTTTCCATAAAGTCGATAATTACTTTGTCATAAAAATATACACACTTATTTTATATATATTTTCTTCAATTTATTGTTGCAAATTCATGCAATTGAGGGTTACATTAAATACGATGACAGCATGTTATTTCAAAAATTACACAAGGCGAATTTAGGGACGCAACAGCACGAATTTTTATTTTATAAGTAATATTTTTTTTATAATTAATATTTTTAGTCTATGATGGATTGAAAGAAATATATACGACTCGCTCAATAACTATAAATATAGGAAAACGACCATCAAAATGTCTATCAATACTCATATGCTGAACATCTACTGACATCTAACGGTTCTAATTTGTATGAAAGCACAGGTTCCCCATTGCCAAATGTGATCCTGCGTCATTGCTGAGTAGATTCATGAATGGAGCGATGATACGCGTGTCACCATGGTGCTGGTGCTGCGCGATTCGCTTGTCTAGAACGTGCTGGTAACACGTTCTGGCATTTTAGTTAACGAATCCGGTCACAGATGACTACGAATCAGTTGACACTCCTCGGAAGTGGCAATATAGTACCGGCATGGTGTCGCTACCATCTTGCCGTTTGTTATCTGGGATGCTTTTTAGTGCATTATTCGGAATTGAATTTGAACACATAGCTACTTAATCGCAAATTTGTATGTACTGTGACGTGGTGACGTCACAAGGCTCGCTCACCCCCCCCCCCCCCCTGCTTCGGTTAGACTAGCTCGCAGATCACCACCCATGCGAGAAGCGCGACACGGACCATTGCGATAGCTGTATTTGCGAGGAGCGTGAAATACACGATGGTAGAACCCCCCCCCCCACCCCCCCCCGTTCGTTCCTCTCTCTCCGTTCGACGGATAAGACTGGCGAGCTGATGGAAGAAGCGACCCATAAGACGCCTCTTCGGCGGATAATAAGACCGCAGGTTCGCGGAAGGGCTGTGCGCCGAGGTAGCGCGACGGGCTCGAAGATGGAGGAGTCGGGAAGTGAGCAAGAAGAGACCCTGAAGCCCGAAGGATACGATCCAGAGCTTTGCAACGATAAGACCGCTGCCATAGTCCATGGAGACAAACAGGATGGTTCTCGGGTGTGAGAAGGACCTCTACCCCTCCCTTGAGCCCATGGAGAGGAAAACTCAAGATGCGCAGCGGAATTGCAGGTGAGCCGTGGAAAGCGCGGCGCGCGACACGCGCCGCAGTTCAAATAATCCAGAGGACCCCCTCTAGACACACCAGAGGGGGCGATCAGGGAAGATCGCCGAAATCCACCGATCGATGCCCCGAACAATACCGAAGCGTATGGCCCTACCCCATCAAGGAGCCCTAAGGAGGATCTAAGGGGATCCGAAGACCCCCAGCAAACCTATATAATGAACTAGCCAGCACGAAGACAGCCTCTTATTCTTCTGAACGACTTAGCGACTACGTAGCGAGAGAGAGAGAGAGAGAGAGAGAGAGAGAGAGAGAGAGGGAGAGAGAGAGAGAGAGAGAGAGAGAGGTAGACGGACTGAACGAGATCCATACTTGTTGGAAACGAGAACGTGAGTCCTTATACGCTAAAGCGTCCCATTTGTTCCCTGCGGCAATTGTGATATCGCGTATTGTAATTTGTATTGTATAACGGGTGGTGATCCCCGGTCATTCGCGGCGTGTCGTATACCCTTTTGTAATACCGCGTCGAGGCAATCTAGAAAGAAGCCGTGAGTTCAGTATCCCGCGACCCTAATTTGCGCACTCGGCTAGAAGCAGTCGAGCGAAAGAGTATTTCGAAATTTCCAGGGTTATCTTGCACCGGGTTTCCCCGGGTTGCGTGGTTTATTAGTTTCTGCTACTTCTTGAGTAGCTGGCGCCCAAAAAGTCTCAACCTCGCAGCTTCGAAATACTTGCTGGATAGGAAATTTATTGCTCTGTACTTCGCGTTGCCGAAGCACGAGGATATTCTGTGCCCCGATATAACCCCGGACTAAACTTCTGGATACCCCGTTATTATTGGTTCTATATACCCTTTTCTTGCGGATTGTAACGGGAAAAACCGTCACAGTACTTAATTATACATGACTGCATAAAAAGGATGTCATATACTTTTATAATCAATGCGATATAAGAATATAAAACGATGAACTATCCACTCCCATCAGGAGTAAAAACAATGTTTGGTACGCAAAGTTCATTGCAAAATATAATCAAGCAGTTAATATATCAAATCACTGCACACAATAAATCACTGAATGTATAATGATATGAATAGTAAGAAAAACATATTTACCTGTTAGATGTTTATAAATTCAAATTTAAAAGTCCAAGTCACATTTAATATATTATTGTTTAACAAGGTGATTTAATGTTGTTTCAAATAGGCGTGCAGAACTAGCTCGTACTTCTGTCAATGTAATTTCATTCGAAAAATACAAAGGATAAGAGGAAATATTCTCCAATATATAGCATATATAAATCAACGGATGCAAGAGAGAACACTCGATCTCGGTGTAACGAGACCGGGGCGTCATCCTGCAGTAATCGTATAACGCCTGTTCCTAGATGGTGTAGAGAGTGAATGTGGAGGGTGAAAAACATAAAATAACAACAATGTAACTAAAGAGAAAGAGAAAGAGAATATGTGGAAGCATTGCATTTATTAAGAGGAAATCCTAGAAATATCAAACAACAGATTATATACCATACTGTAAGGGTAAGGTACAACGAAATAGACGATATCGTGAGAGAAACTAAAAAAATCGAGAAACTTAAAAAGAAAATAATAATTTAGATTGAGCGAATTAATATCACTGATCCCGGCAAGCTTAATGGAAAACGCATAACGATGAATCGGTTAGAGTATAAGATAGATGTTGGTCGCGGTTTGAGTGGCCCTGAGAATCCTTTGCCCGCATCAGGGCAGGCAGTAGGATGGTGGAGAGCCTGCCCTCCTGTTGCTTGGATCTATAGAATTCACATTCTATTGTAGAGTAGAAGCAGATAATTATAATGCTTTTCATAGAAGATTACAGCTTACTTAATTCGAAACGTTGAAATGAGATGAGTCATGGCATTGTATAATGCATTAGTACTCTATTGTCTCGACATGTAGACACTACGAAGGGCAATCCTGTTGCATGGAGCTGTAGAATTTACATTCTTATGAAGTTTTAAAGCAGATAAGCATAGAGCTATGCATAAGAGATTACAGCATTCTTACTTTGAAACGATGAAATGGGATGCGCCAGCGCATTGCATGGAGAATTCTAGCTCGATTGCTTTAACAGATAGACACTACGGAGCGCCATACCGTTGCATGGAATTATATAGTTCACATTCTATTGAATACCTCTAACAGTTAAGCACAATGTTATGGATATATGATTAGAGATTCTTTGCATTGAAACGTTGAAATGAGATGCGACATCGCGCTGATTGAAGTATTAGAAATGTCTTGCTTGGACACGTAGAGATCTGGAAACGATATTCTGTTGCAAGTAAGAATAGGATTCACATCCTTCTAAGGTCTAGATGCAGATAAATGTAACATATTGCATAGAACATTGCAATTTACCATGAATCATTGAAATGACTTGCGACATCGTGTTGAATGAAGCAATAGAACACTATTGCTCCGATAAGTAAGCAAATGGAAACGCTATTTTTCCTAGCAAGCAATAGTCGCATTTACATTTTTTTGAAAACTATTCGAGGTTTACGTGACACTTCGCAATGAATATTATATCTTATCATGAAGCATAGAAATGAGATGCGATATCGCGTTCTGAGAAGCACTACAACTTTATTGCTACGATGCGTAGGCATCTGCCGACGTCATTTCCTAGCAAGGAATAGTCGCATTTACATTCTTTTGAAGTGAATACCAGGTATACATGACTTTTCGCAATGAATATTGTTTCTTATCATGAAACATAGAAGTGAGATGCGATATCGCGATCTAAGCAGCATTAGAACTCTATTGCTACGATACGTAGACATCTGAATACGCTATTTCCTAGCAAGGAAGTGTCGCATTTACATTCGTTTGGAGTGAATACGTGGTATACATGACACTTCGCAATGAATATTATATCTTATCATGAAGCATAGAAATGAGATGCGATATCGCGTTTTGAGAATCATTAGAACTCTATTGCTACGATACGTGGACATCTGCAAACGCTATTTCCTAGCAAGCAATAGTCGCATTTACCTTCTTTTGAAGTGAATACGAGGTATACATGACACTTCGCAATGTATATTATATCTTATCATGAAACATAGAAGTGAGATGCGATATCGCGTTTTAAGAAGCATTAGAGCTCTATTGCTACGATACGTAGAGATCTGAATAAGCTATTTCCTAGCAAGGAAGTGTTGCATTTACATTCGTTTGGAGAGAATACGAGGTGTACATGACACTTTGCAATGAATATTATATCTTATCACGAAACATAGAAATGAGATGCGATATCGCAATTTAAGTAGCATTAGAACCCTTTTGCTACGATACGTAGACATCTGAATACGCTATATCCTAGCAAGGAATAGTCGCATTTACATTCTTTTGAAGTGAATACGAGGTATACATGACACTTCGCAATGAATATTATATCTTATCATGAAACATAGAAGAGAGATGCGATATCGAGATTTAAGAAGCATCAGAACTCTATCGCCACGATGCGTAGGCATCTGCAGACGCTATTTCCTAGCAAGGAAGTGTCGCATTTACATTCGTTTGGAGTGAATAGGAGGTATGCATGACACTTCGCTATGAATATTATATCTTATCACGAAACATAGAAATGAGATGCGACATCTCGTTTTAAGAAGCATTAGGACTCTATTGCCTCAATGCGGAGATATCTGCAAGGGCTATTTCCTAGCATGGAAATGTCGCATTTAGATTCTTTTGAAGTAAATTCGAGGTATACATGACACTTCGGAATGAATATTATATCTTATCACGAAGCAAAGAAATGAGATGCGATATCGCGATCTAAGCAGCATTAGAACTCTATTGCTACGATACGTAGACATCTGAATACGCTATTTCCTAGCAAGGAAGTGTCGCATTTACATTCGTTTGGAGTGAATACGTGGTATACATGACACTTCGCAATGAATATTATATCTTATCATGAAGCATAGAAATGAGATGCGATATCGCGTTTTGAGAAGCACTACAACTCTATTGCTGCGATACGTAGGCATCTGCAAACGCTATTTCCTAGCAAGGAATAGTCGCGTTTACATTCTTTTGAAGTGAATACGAGTTATACATGACACTTCGCAATGAATATTATATCTTATCATGAAACATAGAAGTGAGGTGCGATATCGCGTTTTAAGAAGCCTTAGAACTCTATGGCCTCGATGCGGAGACATCTGCAAACGCTATTTCCTAGCAAGGAAGTGTCGCATTTACATTTGTTTGGAGTGAATACGAGGTATACATAACACTTCGCAATGAATATTATATCTTATCATGAAACACAGAAGTGAGATGCGATATCGCATTTAAGAAGCATTAGAACTCTATTGCCTCGATGCGTAGGCATCTGCAGACGCTATTCCCCAGCAAGGAAGTGTCGCATTTACATTCGTTTGGAGAGAATAGGAGGTATACATGACAGTCCGCGATGAATATTATATCTTATCACCAAACATTTAAATGAGATGCGATATCGCGATTTAAGTAGCATTAGAACCCAATTGCCACGATACGTAGACATCTGCGAACGCTATTTCCTAGCAAGCAATAGTCGCATTTACATTCTTTTGAAGTGAATACGAGGTATACATGACTCTTCGCAATGAGTATTATATCTTATCATGAAATACAGAAGAGGGATGCGATATCGCGTTTTAACAAGCATTAGAACCCTTTTGCTACGATACGTAAACATCTGAATACGCTACTTCCTAGCAAGGAAGTGTCGCATTTACATTCGTTTGGAGAAAAGAGGAGGTATACATGACACTTCGCAATGAATATTATAAATTATCATGAAACGTAGAAGTGACATGCGATATGGCGTTTTAAGAAGCAATAAAACTGTATTGCCTCGACGCGTAGACATCTGCAGACGCTATTTCCTAGCACGGAAGTGTCGCATTTACATTCTTTTAAGTGAATACGGGGTGTACATGACACTTCGCAATGAATATTATATCTTATCACGAAGCATAGAAGTGAGATGCGATATCGCGTTCTAAGAAGCATTAGAACTCTATTGCTACGATACGTAGACATCTGCAAGCGCTATTTCCTAGCATGGAAGTGTCGCATTTACATTCTTTTGAAGTGAATACGAGGTATACATAACACTCTACAATAAATATTATATCTTATTACGAAACATAGATGTGAGATGCGATATAGCGATTTAAGAAGCGCTATAAATCTATTGCTACGATGCGTAGACATCTGGAAATGTTATTTCCTAGCAAGGAAGTGTCGCATTTACATTCTTTTGAAGTGAATACGAGGTATACATAACACTCCACAATGAATATTATTTCTTATCACGAATCATAGAAATGAAATGCGGCATCTCGTTTTAAGAAGCATTAGAACTCTATTGCTACGATACGTAGACATCTGCAAACGCTATTTCCTAGCATGGAAGTGTCTTATTTACATTCTTTTGAAGTGAATACGAGGTATACAAGACACTTCGCAATGAATATTATATCTTATCATGAAACATAGAAGTGAGATGCGATATCGCGTTCTAAGAAGCATTAGAACTCTATTGCTACGATACGTAGACATCTGCAAGCGCTATTTCCTAGCATGGAAGTGTCGCATTTACGTTCCATTGATGTGAATACGAGGTATGCATGACACTTCGCAATGGATATTATATCTTATCATGAAACATAGAAGAGGGATGCGATATCGCGTTTTAACAAGCATTAGAACCCTTTTGCTACGATACGTAGACATCTGAATACGCTATTTCCTAGCAAGGAAGTGTCGCATTTACATTCGTTTGGAGAGAAGAGGAGGTATACATGACACTTCGCAATGCATATTATAAATTATCATGAAACGTAGAAGTGACATGCGATATCGCGATTTAAGAAGCATTAAAACTGTATTGCCTCGACGCGTAGACATCTGCAGACGCTATTTCCTAGCACGGAAGTGTCGCATTTACATTCTTTTAAGTGAATACGGGGTGTACATGACACTTCGCAATGAATATTATATCTTATCACGAAGCATAGAAATGAGAAGCGATATCGCGATTTATGTAGCATTAGAATTCTATTGCTACGATACGTAGACATCTGAATAAGCTATTTCCTACGAAGGAAGTGTTGTATTTACATTCGTTTGGAGAGAATACGAGGTATACATGACACTTCGCAATGAATATTATATCTTATCATGAAACATAGGAATGAACTGCGATATCGCGCATTAAGGAGCATTAGAAATCTATTGCTTCGATACGGAGACATCTGCAGTCGCTATTTCCTAGTAAGGAAGTGTCGCATTTACATTTATTTGAAGTGAATACGAGGTATACATGACACTTCGCAATGAATATTATATCTCATCACGAAACATATAAATGAGAAGCGATATCGCGATTTAAGTAGCAATAGAACTCTATTGCTACGCTACATAGACATCTGCAAACGCTATTTCCTAGCAAGCAATAGTCGCATTTACATTCTTTTGAATTTAATACGAGGTATAAATGAAACATCGCAATGAATATTATATATTATCATGAAACATTGAAATGTGATGCGACATCGCGTTTTAAGAAGCATTAGAACTCTATTGCTACGATACGTAGACATCTGCAAACGCTATTTCCTCGCATGGAAGTGTCGCACTTACATTCCATTCAAGTGAATACGAGGTATGCATAACATTACACAATGAATATTATATCTTATAACGAAACATAGAAATGAAATACGACATCTCGTTTTAAGAAGCATTAGTACTCTATTGCTGTGATACGTAGACATCTGCAAACAATATTTCCTAGCAAGGAAGTGTCGCAATTACATTCTTTTGAAGTGAATACGAGGTATACATGACACATCGCAATGAATATTATATATTATCATGAAACATAGAAGTGAAATGCGATATCGCGTTCTAAGAAGCATTACAACACTATTGCTACGATACGTAGACATCTGCAAACGCTATTTCCTAGCATGGAAGTGTCGCATTTACGTTCCATTGATGTGAATACGAGGTATGCATGACACTTCGCAATGGAAATTATATCTTATCATGAAATATATAAATGAGATGCGACATCTCGTTGTAAGAAGAATTAGAACTCTATTCTTACGATACGCGGTCATCTGGAAGCGCTATCTCCTAGCAAGGAAGTGTCGCATTTACATCCTTTTGAAGTGAATACGAGGTATACATGACACTTCGCAATGAATATTATATCTGATCATGAAACATAGAAATGAGATGCGACATCTCGTTTTAAGAAGCATTAGAACCCTATTGCTACGATACGTAGACATCCGCAGACGCTATTTCCTAGCATGTAAGTGTCGCATTTACATTCTTTTGAAGTGAATACAAGGCATACATGACATTTCGCAATGAATATTATATCTTATCATTAAACATAGAAGTGAGATGCGATATCGCGTTTTATGGAGCATTAGATCTCTATTGCTACGATACGTAGACATCTGCAAACAATATTTCCTAGCATGAAAGTGTCGCATTTACATTCTTTGGATGTGAATACGAGGTATACATAACGCTCTACAATAAATATTATATCTTAGTACGAAACATAGAAGTGAGATGCGATATCGCGATTTAAGAAGCGCTATAACTCTATTGCTACGATGCGTAGACAGCTGGAAATGTTATTTCCTAGGAAGAAAGTGTGGCATTTACATTCTTTTGAAGTGAATACGAGGTATACATAACACTCCACAATGAATATTATATCATATCATGAAACATAGGAATGAGATGCGATATCGCGTCTTGAGAAGCACTAGAACACTTTTGCTACGATATGTAAACTTCTGGAAACGCTATTTCCTAGCAAGGAAGTGTCGCATTTACATTCTTTTGAAGTGAAAACGAGGTATACCTAAGTCTCCACAATGAATATTATATCTTATCATGAAACATAGAAATGAAATGCGATATCGCGTTTTAAAAAGCGTTAGAACTCTAATGCTACTATACGTAGACATCTGCAAACGCTACTTCCAAGCAAGGGTGTGTCGCATTTAGATTCTTTCGATGTGAATACGAGGTATACATAGCACTCCACAATGAAAATTTTACCTTATCATGAAGCATAGAAATAATTAGCGATATCGCGTTTTAAGAAGCATTAGAACACTATTGCTACGATACGTAGACATCTGGAAACGCTATTCCCTAGCAAGGAAGTGTCGCATTTACATTCTAATGAAGGGAATACGAGGTATACATGACACCTCGCAATGAATTTTATATCTTATCATGAAACATAGAAATGAAATGCGATATCGCGTTTTAAGAAGCGTTAGAACTCTGTTGCTTCGATACGGTGACATCTGCAAACGCAATTTCCTAGCAAGGAAGTGTCGCATTTACATTCTTTTGAAGTGCATACTCGGTATACGTGACACCTCGCAATGAGAATTACATCTTATCAAGAAACATAGGAATGAGTTGCGATAACGCGATTTAAGTAGCATTAGAACTCTATTGCTTCGATACGGTGACATCTGCAAACGCAATTTCCTAGCAAGGAAGTGTCGCAATTACATTCCTTTGAAGTGAATACGAGGTATACATAACACTACACAATGAATATTATATCTTACCGTGAAACATAGAAATTTGATGCGATATCTTGTATTAAGAAGATTTAGAACTCTATTGCTTCGATGCGTAGATATTTGCAAACGCTATTTCCTAGCAACGAACTATCGCATTTACATTCTTTTGAAGTGAATACGAGATATACATGATGTTTCGCAATGAATATTATATCTTGTCATGAATCATAGAAATGAGATGCGGTATCCCGTTTTAAGAAGCACTAGAACTCTAATGCTACGATACGTAGACATCTGGAAGCGCTATTCCCTAGCACGGAAGTGTCGCATTTACATTCTTTTGAAGTGAATACGAGGTATACCTACGTCTCCACAATGAATATTATATCTTATCGTGAAACATAGAAATGAAATGCGATTTCGCGTTTTAAGATGCGTTAGAAGTCTGTTGCAACGACACGTAGACATCTGCAAACGCTACTTCCAAGCAAGGAAGTGTCACAGTTACATTCTTTTGAAGTGAAAACGAGGTATACATGACACTTCGCAATGAATATAATACCTTTTCATGAAACGTAGAATTGAAATGCGATATCCCGTTTTAAGAAGCGTTAGAATTCTATTGCTTCGATACGGTGACATCAACAAACGCAATTTCCTAGCAGGGAAGTGTCGCATTTACATTCTTTTGAAGTGAATACGAGGTACACATAACACTCCACTATGAATTTTATATCTTATCATGAAACATAGAAATGAAATGCGATGTCGCGTTTTAAGAAGCGTTAGGAGCCTAATGCTACGACACGTAGACATCTGCAAACGCTACTTCCAAGCAAGGAAGTGTCGCATTTACATTCTTTTGAAGTGAATACGAGGTATGCATGACAATTCGCAATGAATATTATATCTTATCATGAAACAAAGAGAAAAGATGCGATATCGCGTCTTGAGAAGCACTAGAACTCTATTGCTACGACACGTAGACATCTGCAAACGCTACTTCCAAGCAAGGAAGTGTCGCATTTACATTCTTTTGAAGTGAATACGAGGTATACATAACACTCCACAATGAATATTATATATTATTATGAAACATAGAAATGAGATGCGATATCGCGATTTAAGAAGCATTAGTACTCTATTGCTTCGATACGGAGGCATCTGCAAACGCTATTTGATAGGAAGGAAGTGTCGCATTTACATTCTTTTGAAGTGAATACGAGGAGTACATAACACATCGCAATAAATATTATATATTATGATGTGACATAAAAATGAGATGCGATATCTTGTTATAAGAAGCTTTAGAACCCTATTGCTGCGATACGTAGACATCTGGAGTCGCTATTTCCTAGCATGGAAGTGTCGCATTTACATTCTTTTGAAGTGAATGCGAGGTATACATGACACTCCACAATGAATATTATTCCTTATCACTAACCATAGAAATGAGATGCGGTATCACGATATAAGAAGCATTAGAAATCTATTGCTACGATACGTAGACGTCTGGAAACGATATTTCCTAGCAAGGAAGTGTTGCGTTTACATTCTTTTGAAGTGAATACGTGGTATACATGACACTTCGCAATTAATATTATACCTTATCATGAAACATAGAAATGAGTTGCGATATCTCGTTTTACGGAGCATTAGATCTCCGTTGTTCGATACGTAGACATCTGCCAACGCTATTTCCTAGCAAGGATGTGTCGCTTTTACATACTTTTGAAGTGAATACGAGGTATGCATGACACTTCGCAATGAGTATTATATCTTATCATGAAACATAGAAATGAGATGTGATATCGCGTTTTAAGAAGAGTTAGAACTCTATTGCTGCGATACGTAGACGTCTGCAAACGCTATTTCCTAGCAAGGAAATGTCGCATTTACATTCTTTTGAAGTGAATGCGATGCATACATAACACTCCAGAGTGAATATTATATCTTATCATGAAACATAGAAATGAGATGCGATATCGCGATTTAAGAAGCATTGGAACTCTATTGCTACGATACGTAGACATCTGGAAACGCTATTTCCTAGCAAGGAAGTGTCGAATTTACATTCACTTGAAGTGTAGTCGAGGAATACATAACATTTCGCAATGAATAATATATCTTATCATGAGACATAGAAATGAGATGCGATATCGCGTTTTAGGAAGCATTAGAAGTCTATTGCTTCAATATGTAGACATCTGCAAACGCTACTTCCTAGAAAGGAAGCATCGCATTTACATTCTTTTGATGTGAATACGAGGTATACATGACACTTCGCGATGTATATTATACCTTATCACGAAACATAGAAATGAGATGCGATATCGCGATTTAAGAAGCATTAGTACTCTATTGCTTCGATACGGAGGCATCTGCAAACGCTATTTGACAGGAAGGAAGTGTCGCATTTACATTCTTTTGAAGTGAATACGAGGTATACCTACGTATCCACAATGAATATTATATCTTATCATGAAACATAGAAATGAGATGCGATATCGCGATTTAAAGTGCATTAGAACTTTATTGCTGCGATACGTAGACATCTGCAAACGCTATTTCCTAGCAAAGAAGTGTCGCATTTACATTCTTTTGAAGTGAATACGAGGTATACATAACACTGCACAATGAATATTAAATCTTGTCATGAAACATAGAAATGAGATGCGATATGGCGATTTAGGAAGCATTAGAACTCTATTGCTTCGATATGTAGACATATGCCAACACTATTTCCTAGCAAGGAAGTGTCGCAATTACATTCATTTGAAGTGTATGGGAGGTATACATGAAACTTCGCAATGGATATTATATCTTAACATGAAACATAGAAATGAGATGCGATATCGCGTTTAAAGAAGCATTAGAACTCTATTGCTACGACACGTAGACATCTGCAGACGATATTTCCTAGGAAGGAAGAGTCGCATTCACATTCTTTTGAAGTGAATACGAGGTATACATAACACTCGACAATGGATATTATATTGAGTTGGCAACAAAGTAATTGCGGATTTCACTCGTAGATGGCTTCAGTTGAATTTCTGGGTTTGCGTTACAAATGTAAAACACATTTTGTTGTTTGATAGTTGCCAATTCAACTGTCAATCAGTAAAAAAAGTTTTTTTATCGGTTGCGTAGTTTTCGTTTGGCCTTCGTTGAAAAATGGAGAATCAAAAGAATCATTTTCATCATATTTTGCTTTTTTATTTTCGCAAAGGGAAAAACGCATCGCAAGCTCATAAAAAGTTTTGTGCTGTTTATGGTGACGAAGCCTTAAAAGAACGGCAGTGTCAAAATTGCTTTGCCAAATTTCGTTCTGGTAATTTTTCACTCATAGATGAAAAACGATCTGGTCGGCCAGTTGAAGTTGATGACGCCCTAATCAAAGCAATGATCAATTCGGATCGTCACAGTACAACACGTGAGATTGCAGAGAAGCTTCATGTATCACATACATGCATTGAAAATCACTTAGAACAACTTGGCGATGTTCAAAAACTTGATACATGGGTTCCTCACGAACTGAAAGAAACGCATTTAACGCAATGCTTTAACGGCTACGATTTGCTAAAGAAACGTAATGAAAATGATCCATTTCTAAAACGACTGATAACTGGCGATGAAAAGTGGGTTGTTTGCAACAATATCAAGCGAAAAAGATCATGGAGCAGGCCAGGTGAACCAACTCAAACAACATCAAATGCTGATATTCACCAAAAGAAGGTTTTGCCATCCGTTTGGTGGGATTTCAGAGGAATTGTCTACAATACTTTGTACTCTTACCGCCCAACCTAACAATCAATTCTGATGTCTACATTGAACAGCAAATGAAATTAAACAATGCAATTGAAGAAAATCCGCCAAAATTGACAAATCGAAAAAGTGTTGTATTCCATCATGACAGTGGAAGGTCACAAACATTTTGGTCACTCGGCAAAAATTATTGGAGCTTGGTTGGGATGATTTGCCACATCCACCATATAGTCCTGATCTTGCACCACCTGATTCCATTTTGTTTCGATTTTTACAAAACTCCTTGAATGATAAAAAATTCAATAAAAATGATGATGTTGTCAAATCGTACCTGATTCAGTTTTTTGCTAATAAAAACCAGAAGTTTTATGAACGCGGGATTATGATGCTGCCTGAAAGATGGCAAAAGATCACTGATCAAAATGGGCAATACATTACAGAATAAAGTTATTTAGTTCCATGAAAAACTGTCTTTGATTTAAAAAAAAAAAATCCGCAATTACTTAGCTGACAACCCAATATCTTATGACGAAACATAGAAATCAGATACGATACCGCGTTTTAAGAAGCACTAGAACTCTATTTCTTCGATACGTCGACATCTGCAAACGCTATTTCCTAGCAAGGAAGTGTCGCATTTACATTCATTTGAAGTGAATACGCGGTATACAAGACACTTGGAATGAATATTATATCTTATCATGAAACACAGAAGTGAGATGCGATATCGCGTTTTAAGAAGCATTAGAACTCTATTGCTACGATACGTAGACATCTGCAAACGCTATTTCCTAGCATGGAAGTGTCCCATTTACATTCTTTTGAACTGAATACGAGATATACATGACACTTCGCAATGAATATCATATCTTATCATGAAACATAGGTATCAGGTGCTATATCGCGTTTTGAGAAGCATTAGAACTCTATTGCTAATATACGTAGACATCTGCAAACTCTATTTCCTAGGTAGCAAATGTCGCATTTACATTCCATTGAAGTGAACACGAGGTATACATGACACTTCGCAATGAATATTATATCTTATCATGAAACATAGAAATGAGAAGCGACATCTCGTTTTAAGATGCATTAGAACTCTATTGCTACGATACGTAGACATCTGGAAACGCTATTTCCTAGCATGGCAGAGTCGCATTTACATTCCTGTGATGTGAATACGAGATATACATGACACTTCGCTATGAATATTATATCTTATCATGAAACATAGAAGTGAGATGTGATATCGCGTTTTAAGAAGCATTAGAACTCTATTGCTACGATACGAAGACATTTGCAAACGCTATTTCCTAGCATGGAAGTTTCGCATTTACATTCATTTGAAGTGAATACGAGATATACATGACACTTCGCCATGAACATTATATCTTATCATGAAACATAGGAGTGAGATGCGACATCTCGTTTTAAGAAGTATTAGAACTCTATTCTTTCGATACGTGGTCATCTGGAAACACTATTTACTAGCAAGGAAGTGTCGCATTTATTTTCGTTTGAAGTGAATACGAGGTATACATAACACTCCATAATGAATATTATACCTTATCATGAAACATAGAAGTGTGATGCGATATAGCGTTTTACGAAGCATTAGAACTCTATTGCTACGATACGTAGACATCTGCAAACAAAATTTCCTAGCAAGATAGTGTCGCATTTACATTCTTTTGAAGTGAATACGAGGTATACATAACACTTCGCAATGTGTATTATATCTTATCATGAAACATAGAAATGAGATTCGATATCGCGTTTTAAGAAGCATTAGAACTCTATTGCTACTATACGTAGACATCTGCAAACGCTATTTCCTAGCATGCAAGTATCGCATTTACATACTTTTGAAGTGAATACGAGGTATACATGACACTTCGCAATGAATATTATACCTTATCATGAAACATAGGAATGAGGTGCTATATCGCGTTTTGAGAAGCATTAGATCTCTATTGCTACGATACGTAGACATCTGAATACGCCATTTCCTAGCAAGGAAGTGTCGCGTTTACATTCGTTTGGAGAGAATACGAGGTATACATGACACTTCGCAATGAATATTATATCTTATCACGAAACATATAAATGAGGTGTCATATCGCGATTTAAGTAGCATTAGAACGCTATTGCTACGATACGTAGACATCTGCAAACGCTATTTCCTAGCAAGCAATAGTCGCATTTACATTCTTTTGAAGTGAATACAAGGTATACATGACCATTCGCAATGAATATTATATCTTATCATGTAACACATAAGTGAGATGCGATATCGCGTCTTAAGAAGCATTAGAACCCTATTGCCTCGATGTGGAGATATCTGCAAACGCTATTTCCTAGCAAGCAATAGTCGCATTTACATTCTTTTCAAAAGAATTCGAGGTTTACATGACACTTCGGAATGAATATTATAACTTATCACGAAACATATAAATGAGATGCGATATCGAGATTTAAGTAGCATTAGAACTCTATTGCTACGATACGTAGACATCTGAATACGCCATTTCCTAGCAAGGAAGTGTCGCGTTTACATTCGTTTGGAGAGAATACGAGGTATACATGACACTTCGCAATGAATATTATATCTTATCACGAAACATATAAATGAGGTGTCATATCGCGATCTAAGTAGCATTAGAACGCTATTGCTACGATACGTAGACATATGCAAGCGCTATTTCCTAGCAAGCAATAGTCGCATTTTCATTCTTTTGAAATGAATTCGAGGTTTACACGACACTTCGGAACGAATATTATAACTTATCACGAAACATAAAAATGAGATGCGATATCGCGATCTAAGAAGCATTAGAACTGTATTGCTACGATACGTAGGCATCTGCAAACGCTATGCCCTAGCAAGGAATAGTCGCATTTACATACTTTTGAAGTGAATACGAGGTATACATGACACTTCGGAACGAATATTATAACTTATCACGAAACATAAAAATGAGATGCGATATCGCGATCTAAGAAGCATTAGAACTCTATTGCAACGATACGTAGGCATCTGCAAACGCTATGCCCTAGCAAGGAATAGTCCCATTTACATTCTTTTGATGCGAATACGAGGTATAAATGACACTTCGGACTGAATATTATATCTTATAATGAAACATAGAAATGAGATGCGATATCGCGATCTAAGAAGCATTAGAACTCTATTGCCTCGACGCGTAGACATCTTCAGACGCTATTTCCTAGCATGGAAGTGTCGCACTTACATTCTTTTGAAGTGAATACGATGTATACATGACACTTCGCAATGAATATTATATCTTATCACGAAACATATAAATGAGATGCGATATCGAGATTTAAGTAGCATTAGAACTCTACTGCTACGATACGTAGACATCTGAATACGCCATTTCCTAGCAAGGAAGTGTAGCATTTACATTCGTTTGGAGAGAATACGAGGTATACATGACAATTCGCAATGAATATTATATCTTATAATGAAACATAGAAGAGAGAGGCGATATCGCGTTCTAAGAAGCATTAGAACTCTATGGCCTCGATGCAGAGACATCTGCAAACGCTATTTCCTAGCATGGAAGTGTCGCACTTACATTCTTTTGAAGTGAATACGATGTATACATGACACTTCGGAATGAATATTATATCTTATCACGAAACATATAAATGAGGTGTCATATCGCGATTTAAGTAGCATTAGAACGCTATTGCTACGATACGTATACATATGCAAACGCTATTTCCTAGCAAGCAATAGTCGCATTTTCATTCTTTTGAAATGAATTCGAGGTTTACACGACACTTCGGAACGAAAATTATATCTTATCATGTAACATATAAGTGAGATGCGATATCGCGTCTTAAGAAGCATTAGAAACCTATTGCCTCGATGTGGAGATATCTGCAAACGCTATTTCCTAGCAAGCAATAGTCGCATTTACATTCTTTTGAAAAGAATTCGAGGTTTACATGACACTTCGGAATGAATATTATAACTTATCACGAAACATATAAATGAGATGCGATATCGAGATTTAAGTAGCATTAGAACTCTATTGCTACGATACGTAGACATCTGAATACGCCATTTCCTAGCAAGGAAGTGTCGCGTTTACATTCGTTTGGAGAGAATACGAGGTATACATGACACTTCGCAATGAATATTATAACTTATCACGAAACATAAAAATGAGATGCGATATCGCGATCTAAGAAGCATTAGAACTCTATTGCTACGATACGTAGGCATCTGCAAACACTATGCCCTAGCAAGGAATAGTCGCATTTACATACTTTTGATGTGAGTACGAGGTATACATGACACTTCGGACTGAATATTATATCTTATAATGAAACATAGAAAAGAGATGCGATATCGCGATCTAAGAAGCATTAGAACTCTATTGCCTCGACGCGTAGACATATTCAGACGCTATTTCCTAGCATGGAAGTGTCGCACTTTCATTCTTTTGAAGTGAATACGATGTATACATGACACTTCACAATGAATATTATATCTTATCACGAAACATATAAATGAGATGCGATATCGAGATTTAAGTAGCATTAGAACTCTATTGCTACGATACGTAGACATCTGAATACGCCATTTCCTAGCAAGGAAGTGTAGCATTTACATTCGTTTGGAGAGAATACGAGGTATACATGACACTTCGCAATGAATATTATATCTTATCATGAAACATAGAAGTGAGATGCGATATCGCGTTTTAAGAAGCATTAGAACTCTATCGCCTCGACGAGTAGACATCTGCAGACGCTATTTCCTAGCACGGAAGTGTCGCATTTACATTCCTTTAAGTGAATACGGGGTGTACATGACACTTCGCAATGAATATTATATATTATCATGAAACATTGAAATGTGATGCGATATCGCGTTTTAAGAAGCATTAGAACTCTATTGCTACGATACGTAGACATCTCCAAACGCTATTTCCTAGCATGTAAGTGTCGCATTTACATTCTTTTGAAGTGGATGCAAGGTATACATGACATTTCGCAATGAATATTATATCTTATCATTAAACATAGAAGTGAGATGCGATATCGCGATTTAAGTAGCAAGAGAACTCCATTGCTACGATGCGTAGACATCTGCAACTGTCATTTCCTAGCAAGGAAGTGTCGCATTTACATTCTTTTGAAGTGAATACGAGGTATATATAACACTCCATAATAAATATTATATCTTATCATGAAACATAGCAGTGAGATGCGATATTGCGTTTTAGGAAGCATTAAAACTCTATTGCTACGATACGTAGACATCTGCAAAGGCTATTTCCTAACATGAAAGGTTCGTATTTACATTCTTTAGAAGAGAATACGAGGTATATATAACTCTCCATAATAAATATTATATCTTATCATGAAACATAGCAGTGAGATTCGATATTGCGTTTTAAGAAGCATTAGAACCCTATTGCTACGATACGTAGACACCTGCGAACGCTATTTCCTAGCATGAAGTGTCGCATTTACATTCTTTTGAAGTGAATACGAGATATACATAACACTTCGCAATGGATATTATATGTTATCATGAAACATAGCAGTGAGATGCGATATTGCGTTTTAGGAAGCATTAAAACTCTATTGCTACGATACGTAGACATCTGCAAAGGCTATTCCTAGCATGAAAGGTTCGTATTTACATTCGTTTGAAGAGAATACGAGGTATATATAACTCTCCATAATAAATATTATATCTTATCATGAAAAATAGCAGTGAGATTCGATATTGCGTTTTAAGAAGCATTAGAACTCTATTGCTACGATACGTAGACACCTGCGAACGCTATTTCCTAGCATGGAAGTGTCGCATTTACATTCTTTTGAAGTGAATACGAGATATACATAACACTTCGCAATGGATATTATATCTTATCATGAAACATAGAAATGAGGTTCGATATCGCGTTTTAAGAAGCATTAGAACTCTATTGCTACGATACATAGACATCTGCAAACGCTATTTCCTAGCAGGGAAATGCCGCATTTACATTCTTTTGAAGATAATACGTGGTATACATAATACTTCGCAAGGAATATTATATTTTATCTCGAAACATAGAAGTGAGATGCGATATCGCGTTTTAAGAAGCATTAGAACTCTATTGCTACGATACGTAGACATCTGCAAACGCTATTTCCTAGCAGGGAAATGCCGCATTTACATTCTTTTGAAGATAATACGTGGTATACATAATACTTCGCAAGGAATATTATATTTTATCTCGAAACATACAAGTGAGATGCGATATCGCGATTTAAGTAGCAAGAGAACTCCATTGCTACGATGCGTAGACATCTGCAACTGTCATTTCCTAGCAAGGAAGTGTCGCATTTACATTCTTTTGAAGTGAATACGAGGTATATATAACACTCCATAATAAATATTATATCTTATCATGAAACATAGCAGTGAGATGCGATATTGCGTTTTAGGAAGCATTAAAACTCTATTGCTACGATACGTAGACATCTGCAAAGGCTATTTCCTAGCATGAAAGGTTCGTATTTACATTCTTTTGAAGAGAATACGAGGTATATATAACTCTCCATAATAAATATTATATCTTATCATGAAACATAGCAGTGAGATTCGATATTGCGTTTTAAGAAGCATTAGAACCCTATTGTTACGATACGTAGACACCTGCGAACGCTATTTCCTAGCATGGAAGTGTCGCATTTACATTCTTTTGAAGTGAATACGAGATATACATAACACTTCGCAATGGATATTATATGTTATCATGAAACATAGAAATGAGATTCGATATCGCGTTTTAAGAAGCATTAGAACTCTATTGCTACGATACATAGACATCTGCAAACGCTATTTCCTAGCAGGGAAATGCCGCATTTACATTCTTTTGAAGATAATACGTGGTATACATAATACTTCGCAAGGAATATTATATTTTATCTCGAAACATAGAAGTGAGACGCGAAATCGCGTTTTAAGAAGCATTAGAACTCTATTGCTACGATACGTAGACATCTGCAAACGCTATTTCCTAGCAGGGAAATGCCGCATTTACATTCTTTTGAAGATAATACGTGGTATACACAATACTTCGCAAGGAATATTATATTTTATCTCGAAACATAGAAGTGAGATGCGATATCGCGATTTAAGTAGCAAGAGAACTCCATTGCTACGATGCGTAGACATCTGCAACTGTTATTTCCTAGCAAGGAAGTGTCGCATTTACATTCTTTTGAAGTGAATACGAGGTATATATAACACTCCATAATAAATATTATATCTTATCATGAAACATAGAAGAGAGATGCGATATTGCGTTTTAGGAAGCATTAAAACTCTATTGCTACGATACGTAGACATCTGCAAAGGCTATTTCCTAGCATGAAAGGTTCGTATTTACATTCTTTTGAAGAGAATACGAGGTATATATAACTCTCCACAATAAATATTATATCTTATCATGAAACATAGCAGTGAGATTCGATATTGCGTTTTAAGGAGCATTAGAACTCTATTGCTACGATACGTAGACACCTGCGAACGCTATTTCCTAGCATGGAAGTGTCGCATTTACATTCTTTTGAAGTGAATACGAGATATACATAACACTTCGCAATGGATATTATATCTTATCATGAAACATAGAAATGAGATTCGATATCGCGTTTTAAGAAGCATTAGAACTCTATTGCTACGATACGTAGACATCTGCAAACGCTATTTCCTAGCATGCAAGTGTCGCATTTACATTCTTTTGAAGTGAGTACGAGGTATACATGGCTCTTGGCAATGAATATTATATCTTGTCATGAAACATGGAAGTGAGATGCGATTCGCGTTTTAAGAAGCATTAGAACTCTATTGCTACGATACGTAGACATCTGCAAACGCTATTTCCTAGCAGGGAAATGCCGCATTTACATTCTTTTGAAGATAATACGTGGTATACATAATACTTCGCAAGGAATATTATATTTTATCTCGAAACATAGAAGTGAGATGCGATATCGCGATTTAAGTAGCAAGAGAACTCCATTGCTACGATGTGTAGACATCTGCAACTGTCATTTCCTAGCCAGGAAGTGTCGCATTTACATTCTTTTGAAGTGAATACGAGGTATATATAACACTCCATAATAAATATTATATCTTATCATGAAACATAGCAGTGAGATGCGATATTGCGTTTTAGGAAGCATTAAAACTCTATTGCTACGATACGTAGACGTCTGCAAAGGCTATTTCCAAGCATGAAAGGTTCGTATTTACATTCTTTTGAAGAGAATACGAGGTATATATAACTCTCCATAATAAATATTATATCTTATCATGAAACATAGCCGTGAGATTCGATATTGCGTTTTAAGAAGCATTAGAACTCTATTGCTACGATACGTAGACACCTGCGAGCGCTATTTCCTAGCATGGAAGTGTCGCATTTACATTCTTTTGAAGTGAATACGAGATTTACATAACACTTCGCAATGGATATTATATCTTATCATGAAACATAGTAGTGAGATGCGATATAGCGTTTTAGGAAGCATTAGAACTCTATTGCTACGATACGTAGACATCTGCAAACGCTATTTCCTAGCAGGGAAATGCCGCATTTACATTCTTTTGAAGATAATACGTGGTATACATAATACTTCGCAAGGAATATTATATTTATCTCGAAACATAGAAGTGAGATGCGATATCGCGTTTTAAGAAGCATTAGAACTCTATTGCTACGATACGTAGACATCTGCAAACGCTATTTCCTAGCAGGGAAATGCCGCATTTACATTCTTTGAAGATAATACGTGGTATACATAATACTTCGCAAGGAATATTATATTTTATCTCGAACGTACAAGTGAGATGCGATATCGCGATTTAAGTAGCAAGAGAACTCCATTGCTACGATGCGTAGACATCTGCAACTGTCATTTCCTAGCAAGGAAGTGTCGCATTTACATTCTTTTGAAGTGAATACGAGGTATATATAACACTCCATAATAAATATTATATCTTATCATGAAACATAGCAGTGAGATGCGATATTGCGTTTTAGGAAGCATTAAAACTCTATTGCTACGATACGTAGACATCTGCAAAGGCTATTTCCTAACATGAAAGGTTCGTATTTTCATTCTTTAGAAGAGAATACGAGGTATATATAACTCTCCATAATAAATATTATATCTTATCATGAAACATAGCAGTGAGATTCGATATTGCGTTTTAAGAAGCATTAGAACCCTATTGCTACGATACGTAGACACCTGCGAACGCTATTTCCTAGCATGGAAGTGTCGCATTTACATTCTTTTGAAGTGAATACGAGATATACATAACACTTCGCAATGGATATTATATGTTATCATGAAACATAGCAGTGAGATGCGATATTGCGTTTTAGGAAGCATTAAAACTCTATTGCTACGATACGTAGACATCTGCAAAGGCTATTTCCTAGCATGAAAGGTTCGTATTTACATTCGTTTGAAGAGAATACGAGGTATATATAACTCTCCATAATAAATATTATATCTTATCATGAAAAATAGCAGTGAGATTCGATATTGCGTTTTAAGAAGCATTAGAACTCTATTGCTACGATACGTAGACACCTGCGAACGCTATTTCCTAGCATGGAAGTGTCGCATTTACATTCTTTTGAAGTGAATACGAGATATACATAACACTTCGCAATGGATATTATATCTTATCATGAAACATAGAAATGAGGTTCGATATCGCGTTTTAAGAAGCATTAGAACTCTATTGCTACGATACATAGACATCTGCAAACGCTATTTCCTAGCAGGGAAATGCCGCATTTACATTCTTTTGAAGATAATACGTGGTATACATAATACTTCGCAAGGAATATTATATTTTATCTCGAAACATAGAAGTGAGATGCGATATCGCGTTTTAAGAAGCATTAGAACTCTATTGCTACGATACGTAGACATCTGCAAACGCTATTTCCTAGCAGGGAAATGCCGCATTTACATTCTTTTGAAGATAATACGTGGTATACATAATACTTCGCAAGGAATATTATATTTTATCTCGAAACATACAAGTGAGATGCGATATCGCGATTTAAGTAGCAAGAGAACTCCATTGCTACGATGCGTAGACATCTGCAACTGTCATTTCCTAGCAAGGAAGTGTCGCATTTACATTCTTTTGAAGTGAATACGAGGTATATATAACACTCCATAATAAATATTATATCTTATCATGAAACATAGCAGTGAGATGCGATATTGCGTTTTAGGAAGCATTAAAACTCTATTGCTACGATACGTAGACATCTGCAAAGGCTATTTCCTAGCATGAAAGGTTCGTATTTACATTCTTTTGAAGAGAATACGAGGTATATATAACTCTCCATAATAAATATTATATCTTATCATGAAACATAGCAGTGAGATTCGATATTGCGTTTTAAGAAGCATTAGAACCCTATTGTTACGATACGTAGACACCTGCGAACGCTATTTCCTAGCATGGAAGTGTCGCATTTACATTCTTTTGAAGTGAATACGAGATATACATAACACTTCGCAATGGATATTATATGTTATCATGAAACATAGAAATGAGATTCGATATCGCGTTTTAAGAAGCATTAGAACTCTATTGCTACGATACATAGACATCTGCAAACGCTATTTCCTAGCAGGGAAATGCCGCATTTACATTCTTTCGAAGATAATACGTGGTATACATAATACTTCGCAAGGAATATTATATTTTATCTCGAAACATAGAAGTGAGACGCGAAATCGCGTTTTAAGAAGCATTAGAACTCTATTGCTACGATACGTAGACATCTGCAAACGCTATTTCCTAGCAGGGAAATGCCGCATTTACATTCTTTTGAAGATAATACGTGGTATACACAATACTTCGCAAGGAATATTATATTTTATCTCGAAACATAGAAGTGAGATGCGATATCGCGATTTAAGTAGCAAGAGAACTCCATTGCTACGATGCGTAGACATCTGCAACTGTTATTTCCTAGCAAGGAAGTGTCGCATTTACATTCTTTTGAAGTGAATACGAGGTATATATAACACTCCATAATAAATATTATATCTTATCATGAAACATAGAAGTGAGATGCGATATTGCGTTTTAGGAAGCATTAAAACTCTATTGCTACGATACGTAGACATCTGCAAAGGCTATTTCCTAGCATGAAAGGTTCGTATTTACATTCTTTTGAAGAGAATACGAGGTATATATAACTCTCCACAATAAATATTATATCTTATCATGAAACATGGCAGTGAGATTCGATATTGCGTTTTAAGGAGCATTAGAACTCTATTGCTACGATACGTAGACACCTGCGAACGCTATTTCCTAGCATGGAAGTGTCGCATTTACATTCTTTTGAAGTGAATACGAGATATACATAACACTTCGCAATGGATATTATATCTTATCATGAAACATAGAAATGAGATTCGATATCGCGTTTTAAGAAGCATTAGAACTCTATTGCTACGATACGTAGACATCTGCAAACGCTATTTCCTAGCATGCAAGTGTCGCATTTACATTCTTTTGAAGTGAGTACGAGGTATACATGGCTCTTGGCAATGAATATTATATCTTGTCATGAAACATGGAAGTGAGATGCGATTCGCGTTTTAAGAAGCATTAGAACTCTATTGCTACGATACGTAGACATCTGCAAACGCTATTTCCTAGCAGGGAAATGCCGCATTTACATTCTTTTGAAGATAATACGTGGTATACATAATACTTCGCAAGGAATATTATATTTTATCTCGAAACATACAAGTGAGATGCGATATCGCGATTTAAGTAGCAAGAGAACTCCATTGCTACGATGCGTAGACATCTGCAACTGTCATTTCCTAGCAAGGAAGTGTCGCATTTACATTCTTTTGAAGTGAATACGAGGTATATATAACACTCCATAATAAATATTATATCTTATCATGAAACATAGCAGTGAGATGCGATATTGCGTTTTAGGAAGCATTAAAACTCTATTGCTACGATACGTAGACATCTGCAAAGGCTATTTCCTAGCATGAAAGGTTCGTATTTACATTCTTTTGAAGAGAATACGAGGTATATATAACTCTCCATAATAAATATTATATCTTATCATGAAACATAGCAGTGAGATTCGATATTGCGTTTTAAGAAGCATTAGAACCCTATTGTTACGATACGTAGACACCTGCGAACGCTATTTCCTAGCATGGAAGTGTCGCATTTACATTCTTTTGAAGTGAATACGAGATATACATAACACTTCGCAATGGATAATATATCTTATCATGAAACATAGTAGTGAGATGCGATATAGCGTTTTAGGAAGCATTAGAACTCTATTGCTACGATACGTAGACATCTGCAAACGCTATTTCCTAGCATGGAAGTGTCGCATTTACATTCATTTGAAGTGTAGACGAGGAATACGCAACACTTCGCAATGAATATTACATCTTATCATGAGACATAGGAATGAGATGCGATATCGCGTTTTATACGAACTGGAACCATATTGCTATGATACGTAGACATCTGCAAACGCTATTTCGTAGCAAGCAAGTGTCGCATTTACATTCATTTGGAGTGAATACGAAGTAGACATAACACTCCACAATGAATATTATATCTTATCACGGAACATCGAAATGACATGCGATATCGCGTTTCAAGAAGCATAGGAACTCTATTGCTGCGATACGTAGACATCTGGAAACGATATTTCCCAGCAATAAAGAGTCGCATTTACATTCTTTTGAAGTGAAAACGAGGTATACATGAAACTCCACAATGAATATTATACCTTATCACTAACCATAGAAATGAGATGCGGTATCACGATATGGAGCATTGGAACTCTATTGCTACGTTACATAGACATCTGGAAATGCTATTTCCTAGCAACGATGTGTCGTATTTCCATTCGCCTGAAGTGTAGTCGAGGAATACATAACATTTCGCAATGAATAATATATCTTATCATGAGACATAGAAATGCGATGGGAAATCGCGTTTTAGTAAGCATTAGAAATCTATTGCTTTAATACGTAGACATCTGGAAACGCAATTTCCAAGCAAGGTAGTATCGCATTTACATTCTTTTTAAGTGAATACGCGGTATACGTGACACTTCGCAATGAATATTATATCTTATCATGAAGCATGGAAATGAGATGCGATATCGCGATTTAAAAAGCATTAGAACTCCATTGCTACGATACGTAGACATCTGCAAACTCCATTTAATAGCAAGGGAGTATCGCATTTACATTCTTTTGAAGAGAATACGAGGTATACATGACACTTCACAATGGATATTATATCTTAACGTAAAACATGGAAATGAGAAGCGAAATCGCGATTTAAGAAGCATTAGAATTCTATTGCTTCGATACGGAGACATCTGCAAACGCTACTTGTTAGCAAGGAAGTTTCGCATTTACAATCGTTTGGAGTGAATACGTGCTATACATAACACTACACACAGATATATTATTCATTGTAATGTATCTTATCATGAAACATGGGAATGAGGTGCTATATCGCGTTTTGAGAAGCATTAGAACTCTATTGCTAATATACATAGACACCTGCAACCTCTATTTCCTAGCAAGGAAATGTCGTACTTACATTCTTTTGAACTGAATACGAGGTATACATGACACTTCGCAATGAATATTATATCTTATTATAAAACATAGAAATGAGATACGATATGGCGTTTCAAGAAGCATTAGAGCTCTATTTCTTCGATACGTAGATATCTGCTAACCTTATTTCCTCGGAAGGTAGTGTCGCATTTACATTCTTTTGAGGTGAATACGAGGTATCACGTCCGGTGAAACTATTTTCCGTTGCTCCGGAGGCTTTACGACACCAGCCTATTTTTCGGAAATAGAAATACGATGCCTGAACCTCACATTGAGGTGGCTAGCGATCTAGAACTAGAGGTTTCGACCCCTCGGTAGGAGATCTCGAGTCAGAGTGTGTGCTCTGGAGACGCGTTTCTGACCTCCTCGGTTCGCGGGACGCTACGGTCGCGAACGCTCGTGGTATGGAGATCGCGGTCCCGCGAGTGGGGGACTCGCGTCTCGAGGCGGAGTGCGCCCGTTCCAGCGAGTGGGGACCCGCGGTTCGTGGTGGGGCTAGCGGCGCATGCCGCATGCCGGACGCATCTTACTTAGTGTAACTTAGATCTAGGAATTCTTATATATGCGTCATGATATGGTATGTATGTCCTAGCTTAGAAGTAATATATAGGTTCTAGCAGATACTGTTCCCCGAATTGGAAAAGACCCCATTCAGGTGATGGGCTGCGGCTACGTCTTCCTGCTGGACGGAATCCTCGGTGCGAGGGAGATAGGGCTGCCCGTCCTTGGTGCGGGAGAGACAGGTATACTCGGTGGTGCGAGTGAGGCAGCGGAACTCGGTGTGAGTGAGCGCGTGCAGGTATGCGCGTGCGAACACTTACAGTTGCTGGTTCTGCAGGCGAGTTTGGCTGGTTGCATGCGTCCAGGGGTTGATGCTGGGGGGTGCGAGAAGATTGATGGTCGGCAGGCGGTACGCCTGACGTCACAAAATGCGACACTTCCTCTCTAGGAAATTCAGTTCCCAATATATCTCTGTATCGAAGCTATAGAGTTCTAATTCTCCTTAAAACGCGATATCGCACCTCATTTCTATGTTTCATGATTAGATATAATATTCAATGTGCAGTGTTATGTGTACCTCGTATTCAATTCAAAAGAATGTAAATGCGACACTTCCATGCTAGGAAATAGCGTTTCCAGAAGTCTACGTATCGAAGCAATAGAGTTCTAGTCTTTCTTAAAACGCAATATCGCATATCATTTCTATATCTCATGATAAGATATAATATTCATTGCGAAGTGTCATGTGTACCTCGTATTCACTTCAAAAGAATGTAAATACGACACTTCCATGCTAGGAAATAGAGTCCGCAGATGTCTACGTATCGCAGCAATAGATTTCTAATGCTGCTTAAATCGCGATATCGCATCTCATTTATATGTTTCGTGATAAGATATTATTTTCATTGCCAAGTGTCGTGTATACCTCGTATTCACTTCAAAAGAATGTAAGTGCCACACGTCCATGCTAGGAAATAGCGTTTGCAGATGCCTACATATCGTAGCAATAGAATTCTAATGCTACTTAAATCGCGATATCGCATCTCATTTATATGTTTCGTGATAAGATATAATATTCATTGCGAAGTGTCATGTATACCTCGCATTCACTTCAAAAGAATGTAAATGCGACTATTGCTTGCTAGGAAATAGCGTTGGCAGATGCCTACGTATCGTAGCAATAGAGTTCTAATGCTCCTTAAATCGCGATATCGCATCACATTTCTATGTTTCGTGATAAGATATAATATTCATTGCGAATGGTCATGTTTACCTTGTATACACTTCAAAAGAATGTAAGTGCAACACTTCCATGCTAGGAAATAGCGTTTGCTGTTGTCTCCGCATCGATGCCATAGAGTTCTAATGCTTCTTAAAAAGCGATATCGCATCTCTCTTCTATGTTTCATGATAAGATATAATATTCATTGCGAAGTGTAATGTATACCTCGTATTCACTTCAAAAGTATGTAAATGCGACTATTGCTTACTAGGAAATAGCGTTTTCAGATGTCTACGTATCGTAGCAATAGCGTTCTAATGCTTCTCAAAACGCGATATCGCATCTCATTTCTATGCTTCATGATAAGATATAATATTCATTGCGAAGTGTCATGTATACCTCGTATTCACTTCAAAAGTATGTAAATGCGGCTATTGCTTACTAGGAAATAGCGTTTTCAGATGTCTACGTATCGTAGCAATAGCGTTCTAATGCTACTTAAATCGCGATATCACATCTCATTTACATGTTTCGTGATAAGATACAATATTCATTGCGAAGTGTCATGTATACCTCGTATTCACTTCAAAAGTATGTGAATGCGACTATTGCTTACTAGGAAATAGCGTTTGCAGATGTCTACGTATCGTAGCAACTGAGTTCTAATGCTTCTCAAAACGCGATATCGCATCTCATTTCTATGCTTCATGATAAGATATAATATTCATTGCGAAGTGTCACTTACACCTCGCATACACTTCAAATGAATGTAAATGCGACACTTTCTTGCTAGGAAACAGCGTTTGCAGATGTCTATGTATCGAAGCAATAGAGCTCTAATGCTTCTTAAAACACGATATCGCATCTCACTTCTATGTTTCATGATAAGGTATAATATTCATTGCGAAGTGTCACTTATACCTCGTATTCACATCAAATGAATGTAAATGCGACACTTCCATGATAGGATATAGCGTTTGTAGATGTCTCCTCATCGTTGGCGACGGGGTCCGAATTCTTCTTATAGCGCGATATCGCATCACACTTCTATGTTTCATGATAAGATATAATGTTCATTGCGAAGTGTAATGTACACCTCTTATTCGCATCAAAAGAATGTAAATGCGACCCTTCCCTGCTGGGAAATAGCGTTTGCAGATATCATCGTATCGTAGCAATAGAGTTCTAATACTGCTTAAAACGCGATATCGCATCTCACACCTATGTTTCATGATAAGATATAATATTCATTGCAAAGTGTCATGTATGCCTCGTATTCACTTCATTAGAATGCAAGTGCGACTATTACTTGCTAGGAAATAGCGTTTGCAGATGTCTATGTATCGAAGCAATAGAGTTCTAATGCATCTTAAAACGAGATATCGCGTCTCATTTCTATGTTTCATGATAAGATGTAATGTTCATTCCGAAGTGTTATGTATTCCTCGTCTACACTTCAAATGGATGTAAATGCAACACTTCCTTGCTAGGATATAGCTGGTCCAGATGTCTACGTACAGAAGCAGTAGAGTTCTAATGCTTCTTAAAACGCGGCATCGCATCTCATTTCTATGTTTCACGATATGATGTAAAATTCATTGTGAAGTGTTATGTATACCTCGTTTACACATCAAAAGTATGTAAATGCGACACTTCCTTGCTAGGAAATAGCGTTTGCAGATGTCTACGTATCGAAGCAATAGTGTTCTAATGCTTCTTAAATCGCGATATCGCATCTCATTTCTATGTTTCGTGACAAGATATAATATTCATTGCGAAATGTGACTTATACCTCGCATACAGTTCAAATGAATGTAATTGCGATACTTCCTTCCTAGGAAATGGCGTTTGCAGATGTCTACGTATCGAAGCAATAGTGTTCTAAAGCTTCTTAAATCGCGATATCGCATCTCATTTCTATGTTTCATGATAAGATATAATATTCATTGTGCAGTGTTATGTATACCTAGTATTCCTTTCAAGAGAATGTAAATGCGACACTTCCTTGCTAGGACGTAGCGTTTGCAGATGTCTACGTATCGAAGCAATAGGGATCTAATGCTTCTTAAATCGCCATATCGCTTCTCATTCCTATGTTTCATGATAATATATAATATTCATTGTGCAGTGTTATGTATACCTCGTATTCACTTCAAAAGAATGTAAATGCGACACTTCCTTGCTTGGAAATAGCGTTTGCAGATGTCTACGTATCGAAGCAATAGAGTACTAAAGCTTGCTAATTCGCGATATCGCATCTCATATCTATGTTTCATGATAAGATATAATATTCATAGTGGAGTGTTATTTATACCTCCTATTCACTTCAAAAGAATGTAAACGCTACACTTCCTTGCCAGGAAGTAGCGTTTGCCGACGTCTACGTATCGAAGCAATAGAGTTCTAATGCTTCTTAAATCGCCATATAGAGTCTGATTTCTATGTTTCATGATAAGATATAATATTCATTGTGCAGTGTTATGTATATCTGGTCTGTACTTCAATGTAGAATTGGAGTTCTAATGCCTCTCAAAACGCGATATCGCCTCTTATTTCTATGTATCATGATATTATATAATATTCATTGCGAAGTGTCATGTATACCTCGCATACACTTAAAATGAATGTAAATGCGACACTTGCTTGCTAGGAAATAGCGTTTGCAGATGTCTACGCATCGAAGCTCTAGACATCTAATGCTTCATAAATCGCCATATCGCATCTCATTTCTATGTTTCATGATAAGATATAATTTTCATTGTGCAGTGTTATGAATACCTCGTATTCACTACAAAAGAATGTAAATGCGACACTTCCTTGCTTGGAAATAGCGTTTGCAGATGTCTACGTATCGAAGCAATAGTTTTCTAGTGCTTCTTAAATCGTCATATCGCATCTCATATCTACGTTTCATGATAAGATACAATATTCATTGCGAGGTGTCATGTGTACCTAGTATTCCTTTCAAAAGAATGTAAATGCAACACTTCCTTGCTAGGAAGTAGCGTTTGCAGATGTCTACGTATCGAAGGAATAGAATTCTAAAGCTTGGTAATTCGCGATATCGCATCTCATATCTATGTTTCATGATAATATATAATATTCATTGCGATGTGTCATGTATACCTCGCATGCAGTTCAATTGAATGTACATGCGACACTTCCTTGCTTGGAAATAGCGTCTGCAGATGTCTACGTATCGAACCAATAGAGTTCTAATGCTTCTTAAATCGCCATATCGCATCTCATTTCTATGTTTCATGATAAGGTATAATATTCATTGCGAATTGTCTTGTATACCTCGCATACACTTCAATTGAATGTAAATGCGACGGTTCCTAGCTAAGGAATAGCGTTTGCTGATGTCTACGTATCCAAGCAATAGAGTTCTAATGCTTCTTAAAATGGAGTATCGCATCTGATTCCTATGTTTCATGATAACATCTAATATTCGTTGCGAAGTGTCACGTATACTTTGTATTCACTTCAAATGAATGTAAATGCGACACGTCCTTGCTAGGAAATAGCGTTTGCAGAGGTCTACGTACCGTAGCAAAGAGTTTTAATGCTTCTTAAAACGCGATATCGCATGTCACTTCTATGTTTCATGATAAGATATAATATTCATATCGATGTGTCATGTATACCTCGCATACACTTCAAATGAACGTAAATGCGACACTTTCTTGCTAGTAAATAACGTTTGCAGATTTCAACGTATCGAAGCAAAAGTGTTCTAATGCTTCTTAAATCGCGATATCGCATCTCATTTCTATGTTTCATGATGAGATATAATATCCATTGTGCAGTGTTATGTATACCTCGTATTCACATCAGAAGAATATAAATGCGACACTTCCTTGCTAGGAAGTAGCGTTTGCAGATGTCTACGTATTGAAGCAATAGAGTTCTAATGCTTCTTAAATCGCCATATCGCATCTCATTTCTATGTTTCATGATAAGATATAATATTCATTTTGCAGTGTTATGTCTATCTCATCTATACTTCAAATGAATGTAAATGATACACTTCCTTGCTAAGAAATTGCGTTTGCAGATGTCTGCGTATAGTGGGATTAGAGTTCTAATGCTTCTCAAAACGCGGTATCGCTACTCATTTCTGTGTTTCGTGATAATATATAATATTCATTGCGAAGTGCCATGTATATCTCGCGTACACTTCAATTGAATGTAAATGCGACACTTCCTTGCTAGGAAATAGCGTTTGCAGATGTCTGCGTATCGTGGCATTAGAGTTCTAATGCTTCTCAAAACGCGGTATCGCTTTTCATTTCTATGTTTCGCGATAATATATAATATTCATTGCGAAGTGCCATGTATATCTCGCATACACTTCAATTGAATGTACATGCGACACTTCCTCGCTAGGAAATATCGTTTGCAGATGTCTACGTATCGAACCAATAGAGTTCTAATGCTTCTTAAATCGCCATATCTCATCTCATTTCTATGTTTCATGATAAGATATAATATTCATTGTGGAGTGTTATGTATACCCCGTATTCACTTCAGAAGAATGTAAACGCGACACTTCCTTGCCCGGAAATAGCGTTTGCAGATGTCTACGTATCGTAGCATTAGTGTTCTAATGCTTCTCAAAACGCAATATCGCTATTCATTACTACGTTTCATGATAATATATAATATTCACTGTGGAGTGTTATGTATATCTCGTCTATACTTCAAATGAAAGTAAATGCGACACTTCCTTGCTAGGAAGTAGCGTTTGCAGATGCCTTCGTATCGAAGCAATAGTGCTCTAATGCTTCTTAAACCGCGATATCGCATCTTATATCTATGTTTCATGATAATATATAATATTCATTGTGGAGTGTTATGTATACCCCGTATTCACTTCAGAAGAATGTAAACGCGATACTTCCTTGCCCGGAAATAGCGTTTGCAGATGTCTACGTATCGTAGCATTAGAGTTCTAATGCTTCTCAAAACGCGATATCGCTACTCATTACCATGTTTCATGATATTATACAATATTCATTGTGCAGTGTTATGAATACCACGTATTCACTTCAAAAGAATGTAAATGCGACACTTCCTTGCTAGGAAATAGCGTTTGCAGATGTCTACGCTTCGTGGCATTAGGGTTCTAATGCTTCTCAAAACGTGATATCGCATCTCATTTCTATGTTTCATGATAATATATAATATTCATTGCGAAGTGACATGTATACCTCGTATTCACTTCAAAAGAATGTAAATGCGACACTTCCATGCTAGGAAATAGCGTGTGCAGATGCCTACGTATCGTAGTAATAGAGTTCTAATGCTTCTTAAAACGCGATATCGCATCTCACTTCTATGTTTCATGACAAGATATAATATTCATTGGGAAGTGTCATGTATACCTCGTATTCATTTCAAAAGAATGTAAATGGGACATTCTCTTGCTAGGAAATAGCGTTTGCAGATGTCTACGTATCGAACCAATAGAGTTCTAATGCATCTTAAATCGCCATATCGCATCTCATTTCTATGTTTCATGATAAGATATAATATTCATTGCGAATTGTCTTGTATACCTCGCATAAACTTCAATTGAATGTAAATGCGACGGTTCCTAGCTAAGGAATAGCGTTTGCTGAAGTCTACGTATCCAAGCAATAGAGTTCTAATGCTTCTTAAAATGGGATATCGCATCTGATTCCTATGTTTCATGATAACATCTAATATTCGTTGCGAAGTGTCACGTATAGTTTGTATTTACTTCAAATGAATGTAAATGCGACACGTCCTTGCTAGGAAATAGCGTTTGCAGAAGTCTACGTACCGTAGCAAAGAGTTCTAATGCTTCTTAAAACGCGATATCACATGTCACTTCTATGTTTCATGATAAGATATAATATTCATATCGATGTGTCATGTATACCTCGCATACACTTCAAATGAACGTAAATGCGACACTTTCTTGCTAGGAAATAACGTTTGCAGATGTCTACGTATCGAAGCAATAGTGTTCTAATGCTTCTTAAAACGCGATATCGCATCTCATGTCAATGTTTCATGATAATATATAATATTCATTGTGGAGTGTTATGTATACCCCGTATTCACTTCAGAAGAATGTAAACGCGATACTTCCTTGCCCGGAAATAGCGTTTGCAGATGTCTACGTATCGTAGCATTAGTGTTCTAATGCTTCTCAAAACGCAATATCGCTATTCATTACTATGTTTCATGATAATATATAATATTCACTGTGGAGTGTTATGCATATCTCGTATATACTTCAAATGAAAGTAAATGCGACACTTCCTTGCTAGGAAGTAGCGTTTGCAGATGCCTACGTATCGAAGCAATAGTGTTCTAATGCTTGTTAAATCGCGATATCGCATCTTATATCTATGTTTCATGATAATATATAATATTCATTGCGAAGTGTCATGTATACCTCGCATACACTTCAAATGAATGTGAATGCGACAGGTCCTTGCTAGGAAATAGTGTTTGCAGATATCTAGTATCGAAGCACTAGAGTTCTAAAGCTTCTTAAATCGCGATATCGCATCCCATTTCTATGTTTCATGATCAGATATAATATCCATTGTGCAGTGTTATGTATACCTCGTATTCTCTTCAAAAGAATGTAAATGCGACACTTCCTTGTTGGGAGTAGCGTTTGCAGATGTCTACGTATCGAAGCAATAGGGTTCTAATGCATTTTAAATCGCGATATCGCATCTCATATCTATGTTTCATGGTAAGATATAATATTCATTGTGCAGTGTTATGTATACCTCGTATTCACCTCAAAAGAATGTATATGCCTTGACACTTCCTTTCTAGGAAATAGCGTTTCCAGATGGCTACGTATCGAAGCAATATATTTCTAATGCTTCTGAAAACGCGATGTCGCATCTCCTTTCTATGTTTCGTGATAAGATATAATATTCATGGTGGAGTGTCATGTCTACTTCGTATTCACCTCAAAAGTCTGTAAATGCGACATTTCCTTGTTAGGAAATAGCGTTTGCAGATATCTACGTATAGTGGCATTAGAGTTTTAATGCTTCTCAAAATGCGATTTCGCATATCATTTCTTTGTGTCATGATAAGATATAATATTCATTGCGAAGTGTCATGTATACCTCGTATTCACTTCAAAATAATGTAAATGCGATACTACCTTGCTATTACATAGTATTTGCACATGTCTACGAATCGTAGCAATAGACATCTAATGCATTCAAGTAGCGATATCGCATCTCACTTCTATGTTTCATGACAAGATATAATATTCATTGGGAAGTGTCATGTATACCTCGTATTCATTTCAAAAGAATGTAAGTGCGACACTAGCATGCTAGGAAATTGTGTTTGTAGATGTCTACGTATCGCAGCAATAGAGTTCTAATGCTTCTTAAAACGCGATATCGCATCTCACTGCTATGTTTCATGAGAAGATATAATATTCATTATGGAGTGTTATGTATACCTCGTACTCACTTCAAAAGAATGTAAATGCGACCATTCCATCCTAGGAAATAGCGTATGCATATGTCTACGTATCGTAGCAATAGAGTTCTAGTGCTTCTTAGAACGCGATATCGCATCTCACTTCTATGTTTCATGATAAGATATAATATTCATTGCGATGTGTCATGTATACCTCGTATTCACTTCAAAAGAACGTACATAAGACTCTTCCATGCTAGGAAATAGCGTTTGCAGATGTCTACGTATCGTAGCAATAGAGCTCTAACGCTTCTCAAAACGCGATATAGCACCTCATTCCTATGTTTCATGATAAGATATAATATTCATTGCGAAGTGTCATGTATACCTCGTATTCGCTTCAAAAGAATGTAAATGCGACACTTCCATACTAGGAAATAGCGTTTGCAGATGTCTACGTATCGTAGCAATAGAGTTCTAATGCTTCTCAAAACGCGATATAGCACCCCATTCCTATGTTTCATAATAAGATATAATACTCATTGCGAAGTGTCATGTATACCTCGTATTCACTTCAAAAGAATGTAAATGCGACACTTCCATGCTAGGAAATAGCGTTTGCAGATGTCTACGTATCGCAGCAATAGAGTTCCAATGCTTCCTAAAACGCGATATCGCATCTCTCTTCTATGTTTCACGATAAGGTATAATATTCATTGCGAAGTGTCATGTATACCTCGTATTCACTTCAAAAGAATGTAAATGCGACACTTCCATGCTAGGAAATAGCGTTTGCAGATGTCTACGTATCGCAGCAATAGAGTTCCAATGCTTCCTAAAACGCGATATCGCATCACTCTTCTATGTTTCATGATAAGGTATAATATTCATTACGAGGTGTCATGTATACCTCGTATTCACTTCAAATGAATGTAAATGCAACACTTCCATGGTAAGAAGTAGCGTTTGCAGATGTCTACGTATCGTAGCAATAGAGTTCTAATGCTTCTTAAAACGCGATATCGCATCTCACTGCTATGTTTCATGATAAGATATAATATTCATTGCGAAGTGTCATGTATACCTCGTATTCACTTCAAAAGAATGTAAATGCGACACTTCCATGCTAGGAAGTAGCGTTTGCAGATGTCTACGTATCGTAGCAATAGGGTTCTAATGCTTCTTAAAATGCGATATCGCATCACACTTCTATGTTTCATGATAAGATATAATATTCATTGCGAAGTGTCATGTATACCTCGATTTCACTTCACAAGAATGTAAATGCGACACTTCCTTGCTAGGAAATATTGTTTGCAGATGTCTACGTATCACAGCAATAGAGTACTAATGCTTCTTAAAACGAGATGTCGTATTTCATTTCTATGTTTCGTAATAAGATACAATATTCATTGTGTAATGTTATGTTTACCTCGAATTCACTTCAGTGGAATGTAATTGCGAAATTTCCTTGCTAGGAAATAGAGTTTGCAGGTGTCTACGTATATAGGCAATAGAGTTCTAGTGCTTCTCAAAACTCGATATAGCACCTCACTCCTATGTTTCATGATAAGATATAATATTCATTGCGAAGTGTCATGTATATCACGTATTCACATAAATAGAATGTAAATGCGACACTTCCATGCTAGGAAATAGCGCTTGCAGATGTCTACGTATCGCAGCAATAGAGTTCTAATGCTTCTTAAAACGCGATATCGCATCTCACTGCTATGTTTCATGAGAAGATATAATATTCATTATGGAGTGTTATGTATACCTCGTACTCACTTCAAAAGAATGTAAATGCGACCCTTCCATCCTAGGAAATAGCGTATGCAGATGTCTACGTATCGTAGCAATAGAGTTCTAGTGCTTGTTAGAACGCGATATCGCATCTCACTTCTATGTTTCATGATAAGATATAATATTCATTGCGAAGTGTCATGTATGGCTCGTATTCACTTCAAAAGAACGTACATAAGACACTTCCATGCTAGGAAATAGCGTTTGCAGATGTCTACGTATCGCAGCAATAGAGTTCCAATGCTTCCTAAAACGCGATATCGCATCTCTCTTCTATGTTTCACGATAAGGTATAATATTCATTGCGAAGTGTCATGTATACCTCGTATTCACTACAAAAGAATGTAAATGCGACACTTCCATGGTAGGAAATAGCGTTTGCAGATGTCTACGTATCGCAGGAATAGAGTTCCAATGCTTCCTAAAACGCGATATCGCATCACTCTCCTATGTTTCATGATAAGGTATAATATTCATTACGAGGTGTCATGTATACCTCGTATTCACTTCAAATGAATGTAAATGCGACACTTCCATGGTAGGAAGTAGCGTTTGCAGATGTCTACGTATCGTAGCAATAGAGTTCAAATGCTTCTTAAAACGCGATATCGCATCTCACTGCTATGTTTCATGATAAGATATAATATTCATTGCGAAGTGTCATGTATACCTCGTATTCACTTCAAAAGAATGTAAATGCGACACTTCCATGCTAGGAAGTAGCGTTTGCAGATGTCTACGTATCGTAGCAATAGGGTTCTAATGCTTCTTAAAATGCGATATCGCATCACACTTCTATGTTTCATGATAAGATATGATATTCATTGCGAAGTGTCATGTATACCTCGATTTCACTTCACAAGAATGTAAATGCGACACTTCCTTGCTAGGAAATATTGTTTGCAGATGTCTACGTATCACAGCAGTAGAGTACTAATGCTTCTTAAAACGAGATGTCGTATTTCATTTCTATGTTTCGTAATAAGATATAATATTCATTGTGTAATGTTATGTTTACCTCGAATTCACTTCAGTGGAATGTAAGTGCGAAATTTCCTTGCTAGGAAATAGATTTTGCAGGTGTCTACGTATATAGGCAATAGAGTTCTAATGCTTCTCAAAACTCGATATAGCACCTCATTCCTATGTTTCATGATAAGATATAATATTCATTGCGAAGTGTCATGTATATCACGTATTCACATAAATAGAATGTAAATGCGACACTTCCATGCTAGGAAATAGCGTTTGCAGATGTCTACGTATCGCAGCAATAGAGTTCCAATGCTTCCTAAGACGCGATATCGCATCTCTCTTCTGTGTTTCACGATAAGGTATAATATTCATTGCGAAGTGTCATGTATACCTCGTATTCACTTCAAAAGAATGTAAATGCGACACTTCCATGCTAGGAAATAGCGTTTGCAGATGTCTGCGTATCGTAGCAATAGAGTTCTAATGCTTCTTAAAACGCGATATCGCATCTCACTGCTATGTTTCATGATAAGATATAATATACATTATGGAGTGGTACGTATACCTCGTACCCACTTCAAAAGAATGTAAGTGCGACCCTTCGATGCTAGGGAATAGCCTTTGCAAACGTCTACGTATCGTAGCAATAGAATTCTAATGCTTCTTAAAACGCGATATCGCATCTCACTGCTATGTTTCATGAGAAGATATAATATTCATTATGGAGTGTTATGTATACCTCGTACTCACTTCAAAAGAATGTAAATGCGACCCTCCCATCCTAGGAAATAGCGTTTTCAGATGTCTACGTATCGTAGCAATAGAGTTCTAATGCTTCTTAAAACGAGATGTCGCATCTCATTTCTATGTTTCATGATCAGATATAATATTCATTGCGAAGTGTCATGTATACCTCGTATTCACTTCAAAAGAATGTAAATGCGACACTTCCATGCTAGGAAATAGCGTTTGCAGATGTCTACGTATCGCAGCAATAGAGTTCCAATGCTTCCTAAAACGCGATATCGCATCACTCTTCTATGTTTCACGATAAGGTATAATATTCATTGCGAAGTGTCATGTATACCTCGTATTCACTTCAAAAGAATGTAAATGCGACACTTCCATGCTAGGAAATAGCGTTTGCAGATGTCTACGTATCGCAGCAATAGAGTTCCAATGCTTCCTAAAACGCGATATCGCATCACTCCTCTATGTTTCATGATAAGGTATAATATTCATTACGAGGTGCTATGTATACCTCGTATTCACTTCAAATGAATGTAAATGCGACACTTCCATGCTAGGAAATAGCGTTTGCAGATGTCTACGTATCGTAGCAATAGAGTTCTAATGCTTCTCAAAACGCGATATAGCACCTCATTCCTATGTTTCATGATAAGATATAATATTCATTGCGAAGTGTCATGTATACCTCGTATTCACTTCAAAAGAATGTAAATGCGACACTTCCATGCTAGGAAATAGCGTTTGCAGATGTCTACGTATCGCAGCAATAGAGATCCAATGCTTCCTAAAACGCGATATCGCATCACTCTTCTATGTTTCATGATAAGGTATAATATTCATTGCGAAGTGTCATGTATATCTCGTATTCACTTCTGACGAATGTAAATGCGACACTTCCATGCTAGGAAATAGCGTTTGCAGATGTCTACGTATCGCAGGAATAGAGTTCCAATGCTTCCTAAAACGCGATATCGCATCACTCTCCTATGTTTCATGATAAGGTATAATATTCATTACGAGGTGTTATGTATACCTCGTATTCACTTCAAATGAATGTAAATGCGACACTTCCATGCTAGGAAATAGCGTTTGCAGATGTCTACGTATCGCAGCAATAGAGTTCCAATGCTTCCTAAAACGCGATATCGCATCTCTCTTCTATGTTTCACGATAAGGTATAATATTCATTGCGAAGTGTCATGTATACCTCGTATTCACTACAAAAGAATGTAAATGCGACACTTCCATGCTAGGAAGTAGCGTTTGCAGATGTCTACGTATCGTAGCAATAGGGTTCTAATGCTTCTTAAAATGCGATATCGCATCACACTTCTATGTTTCATGATAAGATATGATATTCATTGCGAAGTGTCATGTATACCTCGATTTCACTTCACAAGAATGTAAATGCGACACTTCCTTGCTAGGAAATATTGTTTGCAGATGTCTACGTATCACAGCAGTAGAGTACTAATGCTTCTTAAAACGAGATGTCGTATTTCATTTCTATGTTTCGTAATAAGATATAATATTCATTGTGCAATGTTATGTTTACCTCGAATTCACTTCAGTGGAATGTAAGTGCGAAATTTCCTTGCTAGGAAATAGATTTTGCAGGTGTCTACGTATATAGGCAATAGAGTTCTAATGCTTCTCAAAACTCGATATAGCACCTCATTCCTATGTTTCATGATAAGATATAATATTCATTGCGAAGTGTCATGTATATCACGTATTCACATAAATAGAATGTAAATGCGACACTTCCATGCTAGGAAATAGCGTTTGCAGATGTCTACGTATCGCAGCAATAGAGTTCCAATGCTTCCTAAGACGCGATATCGCATCTCTCTTCTGTGTTTCACGATAAGGTATAATATTCATTGCGAAGTGTCATGTATACCTCGTATTCACTTCAAAAGAATGTAAATGCGACACTTCCATGCTAGGAAATAGCGTTTGCAGATGTCTGCGTATCGTAGCAATAGAGTTCTAATGCTTCTTAAAACGCGATATCGCATCTCACTGCTATGTTTCATGATAAGATATAATATTCATTATGGAGTGATACGTATACCTCGTACCCACTTCAAAAGAATGTAAGTGCGACCCTTCGATGCTAGGGAATAGCCTTTGCAAACGTCTACGTATCGTAGCAATAGAATTCTAATGCTTCTTAAAACGCGATATCGCATCTCACTGCTATGTTTCATGAGAAGATATAATATTCATTATGGAGTGTTATGTATACCTCGTACTCACTTCAAAAGAATGTAAATGCGACCCTCCCATCCTAGGAAATAGCGTTTTCAGATGTCTACGTATCGTAGCAATAGAGTTCTAATGCTTCTTAAAACGAGATGTCGCATCTCATTTCTATGTTTCATGATCAGATATAATATTCATTGCGAAGTGTCATGTATACCTCGTATTCACTTCAAAAGAATGTAAATGCGACACTTCCATGCTAGGAAATAGCGTTTGCAGATGTCTACGTATCGCAGCAATAGAGTTCCAATGCTTCCTAAAACGCGATATCGCATCACTCTCCTATGTTTCATGATAAGGTATAATATTCATTACGAGGTGTCATGTATACCTCGTATTCACTTCAAATGAATGTAAATGCGACACTTCCATGGTAGGAAGTAGCGTTTGCAGATGTCTACGTATCGTAGCAATAGAGTTCAAATGCTTCTTAAAACGCGATATCGCATCTCACTGCTATGTTTCATGATAAGATATAATATTCATTGCGAAGTGTCATGTATACCTCGTATTCACTTCAAAAGAATGTAAATGCGACACTTCCATGCTAGGAAGTAGCGTTTGCAGATGTCTACGTATCGTAGCAATAGGGTTCTAATGCTTCTTAAAATGCGATATCGCATCACACTTCTATGTTTCATGATAAGATATGATATTCATTGCGAAGTGTCATGTATACCTCGATTTCACTTCACAAGAATGTAAATGCGACACTTCCTTGCTAGGAAATATTGTTTGCAGATGTCTACGTATCACAGCAGTAGAGTACTAATGCTTCTTAAAACGAGATGTCGTATTTCATTTCTATGTTTCGTAATAAGATATAATATTCATTGTGCAATGTTATGTTTACCTCGAATTCACTTCAGTGGAATGTAAGTGCGAAATTTCCTTGCTAGGAAATAGATTTTGCAGGTGTCTACGTATATAGGCAATAGAGTTCTAATGCTTCTCAAAATTCGATATAGCACCTCATTCCTATGTTTCATGATAAGATATAATATTCATTGCGAAGTGTCATGTATATCACGTATTCACATAAATAGAATGTAAATGCGACACTTCCATGCTAGGAAATAGCGTTTGCAGATGTCTACGTATCGCAGCAATAGAGTTCCAATGCTTCCTAAGACGCGATATCGCATCTCTCTTCTGTGTTTCACGATAAGGTATAATATTCATTGCGAAGTGTCATGTATACCTCGTATTCACTTCAAAAGAATGTAAATGCGACACTTCCATGCTAGGAAATAGCGTTTGCAGATGTCTGCGTATCGTAGCAATAGAGTTCTAATGCTTCTTAAAACGCGATATCGCATCTCACTGCTATGTTTCATGATAAGATATAATATTCATTATGGAGTGATACGTATACCTCGTACCCACTTCAAAAGAATGTAAGTGCGACCCTTCGATGCTAGGGAATAGCCTTTGCAAACGTCTACGTATCGTAGCAATAGAATTCTAATGCTTCTTAAAACGCGATATCGCATCTCACTGCTATGTTTCATGAGAAGATATAATATTCATTATGGAGTGTTATGTATACCTCGTACTCACTTCAAAAGAATGTAAATGCGACCCTCCCATCCTAGGAAATAGCGTTTTCAGATGTCTACGTATCGTAGCAATAGAGTTCTAATGCTTCTTAAAACGAGATGTCGCATCTCATTTCTATGTTTCATGATCAGATATAATATTCATTGCGAAGTGTCATGTATACCTCGTATTCACTTCAAAAGAATGTAAATGCGACACTTCCATGCTAGGAAATAGCGTTTGCAGATGTCTACGTATCGCAGCAATAGAGTTCCAATGCTTCCTAAAACGCGATATCGCATCACTCTTCTATGTTTCACGATAAGGTATAATATTCATTGCGAAGTGTCATGTATACCTCGTATTCACTTCAAAAGAATGTAAATGCGACACTTCCATGCTAGGAAATAGCGTTTGCAGATGTCTACGTATCGCAGCAATAGAGTTCCAATGCTTCCTAAAACGCGATATCGCATCACTCCTCTATGTTTCATGATAAGGTATAATATTCATTACGAGGTGCTATGTATACCTCGTATTCACTTCAAATGAATGTAAATGCGACACTTCCATGCTAGGAAATAGCGTTTGCAGATGTCTACGTATCGTAGCAATAGAGTTCTAATGCTTCTCAAAACGCGATATAGCACCTCATTCCTATGTTTCATGATAAGATATAATATTCATTGCGAAGTGTCATGTATACCTCGTATTCACTTCAAAAGAATGTAAATGCGACACTTCCATGCTAGGAAATAGCGTTTGCAGATGTCTACGTATCGCAGCAATAGAGATCCAATGCTTCCTAAAACGCGATATCGCATCACTCTTGTATGTTTCATGATAAGGTATAATATTCATTGCGAAGTGTCATGTATATCTCGTATTCACTTCTGACGAATGTAAATGCGACACTTCCATGCTAGGAAATAGCGTTTGCAGATGTCTACGTATCGTAGCAAAATAGAGTTCTAATGCTTCCCAAAACGCGATATAGCACCTCATTCCTATGTTTCATGATAAGATATAATACTCATTGCGAAGTGTCATGTATACCTCGCATTCACTTCAAAAGAATGTAAATGCGACACTTCCATGCTAGGAAATAGCGTTTGCAGATGTCTACGTATCGCAGCAATAGAGTTCCAATGCTTCCAAAACGCGATATCGCATCTCTCTTCTATGTTTCACGATAAGGTATAGTATTCATTGCGATGTGTCATGTATACCTCGTATTCACTTCAAAAGAATGTAAATGCGACACTTCCATGGTAGGAAATAGCGTTTGCAGATGTCTACGTATCGCAGCAATAGAGTTCCAATGCTTCCTAAAACGCGATATCGCATCACTCTTCTATGTTTCATGATAAGGTATAATATTCATTGCGAAGTGTCATGTATATCTCGTATTCACTTCTGACGAATGTAAATGCGACACTTCCATGCTAGGAAATAGCGTTTGCAGATGTCTACGTATCGTAGCAAAATAGAGTTCTAATGCTTCCCAAAACGCGATATAGCACCTCATTCCTATGTTTCATGATAAGATATAATACTCATTGCGAAGTGTCATGTATACCTCGCATTCACTTCAAAAGAATGTAAATGCGACACTTCCATGCTAGGAAATAGCGTTTGCAGATGTCTACGTATCGCAGCAATAGAGTTCCAATGCTTCCAAAACGCGATATCGCATCTCTCTTCTATGTTTCACGATAAGGTATAATATTCATTGCGATGTGTCATGTATACCTCGTATTCACTTCAAAAGAATGTAAATGCGACACTTCCATGGTAGGAAATAGCGTTTGCAGATGTCTACCTATCGCAGCAATAGAGTTCCAATGCTTCCTAAAACGCGATATCGCATCACTCTTCTATGTTTCATGATAAGGTATAATATTCATTGCGAAGTGTCATGTATACCTCGATTTCACTACACAAGAATGTAAATGCGACACTTCCTTGCTAGGAAATATTGTTTGCAGATGTCTACGTATCACAGCAATAGAGTACTAATGCTTCTTAAAACGAGATGTCGTATTTCATTTCTATGTTTCGTAATAAGATATAATATTCATTGTGTAATGTTATGTTTACCTCGAATTCACTTCAGTGGAATGTAAGTGCGAAATTTCCTTGCTAGGAAATAGATTTTGCAGGTGTCTACGTATATAGGCAATAGAGTTCTAATGCTTCTCAAAACTCGATATAGCACCTCATTCCTATGTTTCATGATAAGATATAATATTCATTGCGAAGTGTCATGTATATCACGTATTCACATAAATAGAATGTAAATGCGACACTTCCATGCTAGGAAATAGCGTTTGCAGATGTCTACGTATCGCAGCAATAGAGTTCCAATGCTTCCTAAAACGCGATATCGCATCTCTCTTCTATGTTTCACGATAAGGTATAATATTCATTGCGAAGTGTCATGTATACCTCGTATTCACTTCAAAGGAATGTAAATGCGACACTTCCATGCTAGGAAATAGCGTTTGCAGATGTCTACGTATCGCAGCAATAGAGATCCAATGCTTCCTAAAACGCGATATCGCATCACTCTTCTATGTTTCATGATAAGGTATAATATTCATTACGAAGTGTCATGTATACCTCGTATTCACTTCAAATGAATGTAAATGCGACAATTCCATGCTAGGAAATAGCGTTTGCAGATGTCTACGTATCGCAGCAATAGAGTTCCAATGCTTCCTAAAACGCGATATCGCATCTCTCTTCTATGTTTCATGAGAAGGTATAATATTCATTGCGAAGCGTCATGTATACCTCGTATTCACTTCACAAGAATGTAAATGCGACTCTTCCTTGCTAGGAAATATTGTTTGCAGATGTCTACGTATCATAGCAATAGAGTACTGATGCTTCTTAAAACGAGATGTCGTATTTCATTTCTATGTTTCGTAATAAGATATAATATTCATTGTGTAATGTTATGTATACCTCGTATTCACTTCAGAGGAATGTAAGTGCGAAATTTCCTTGCTAGAAAATAGAGTTTGCAGATGTCTACGTATATAGGCAGTAGAGTGCTAATGCTTCTCAAAACTCGATATAGCACCTCATTCCTATGTTTCATGATAAGATATAATATTCATTGCGAAGTGTCATGTATATCTCGTATTCACATCAAAAGAATGTAAATGCGACACTTCCATGCCAGGAAATAGCAGTTGCAGATGTCTACGTATCGCAGCAATAGAGTTCCAATGCTTCCTAAAACGCGATATCGCATCTCTCTTATATGTTTCATGATAAGGTATAATATTCACTGCGAAGCGTCATGTATACCTCGTATTCACTTCAAATGAATGTAAATGCGACACTTCCATGCTAGGAAATAGCGTTTGCAGATGTCTACGTATCGTAGCAATAGAGCTCTAATGCTTCTCAAAACTCGATATAGCACCTCATTCCTATGTTTCATGATAAGTTATAATATTCATTGCGAAGTGTCATGTATATCTCGTATTCACATCAAAAGAATGTAAATGCGACACTTCCATGCTAGGAAATAGCGTTTGCAGATGTCTACGTATCGCAGCAATAGAGTTCCAATGCTTCCTAAAACGCGATATCGCATCACTCTTCTATGTTTCATGATATGGTATAATATTCATTACGAAGTGTCATGTATACCTCGTATTCACTTCAAATGAATGTAAATGCGACACTTCCATGCTAGGAAATAGCGTTTGCAGATGTCTACGTATCGTAGCAATAGAGTACTAATGCTTCTTAAAACGCGATATCGCATCTCACTGCTATGTTTCATGATAAGATATAATATTCACTGCGAAGTGTCATGTATACCTCGTATTCACTTCAAAAGAATGTAAATGCGACACTTCCATGCTAGGAAATAGCGTTTGCAGATGTCTACGTATCGCAGCAATAGAGTTCCAATGGTTCCTAAAACGCGATATCGCATATCTCTTCTATGTTTCACGATAAGGTATAATATTCATTGCGAAGTGTCATGTATACCTCGTATTCACTTCAAAAGAATGTAAATGCGACACTTCCATGCTAGGAAATAGCGTTTGCAGATGTCTGCGTATCGTAGCAATAGAGTTCTAATGCTTCTTAAAACGAGATGTCGCAACTCATTCCTATGTTTCATGATAAGATATAATATTCATTGCGAAGTGTCATGTATACCTCGTATTCACTTCAAAAGAATGTAAATGCGACACTTCCATGCTAGGAAATAGCGTTTGCAGATGTCTACGTATCGTAGCAATAGAGTTCTAATGCTTCTCAAAACCCGATATAGCACCTCATTCCTATGTTTCATGATAAGATATAATATTCATTGCGAAGTGTCATGTATATCACGTATTCACATAAATAGAATGTAAATGCGACACTTCCATGCTAGGAAATAGCGTTTGCAGATGTCTACGTATCGCAGCAATAGAGTTCCAATGCTTCCTAAGACGCGATATCGCATCTCTCTTCTGTGTTTCACGATAAGGTATAATATTCATTGCGAAGTGTCATGTATACCTCGTATTCACTTCAAAAGAATGTAAATGCGACACTTCCATGCTAGGAAATAGCGTTTGCAGATGTCTGCGTATCGTAGCAATAGAGTTCTAATGCTTCTTAAAACGCGATATCGCATCTCACTGCTATGTTTCATGATAAGATATAATATACATTATGGAGTGATACGTATACCTCGTACCCACTTCAAAAGAATGTAAGTGCGACCCTTCGATGCTAGGGAATAGCCTTTGCAAACGTCTACGTATCGTAGCAATAGAATTCTAATGCTTCTTAAAACGCGATATCGCATCTCACTGCTATGTTTCATGAGAAGATATAATATTCATTATGGAGTGTTATGTATACCTCGTACTCACTTCAAAAGAATGTAAATGCGACCCTCCCATCCTAGGAAATAGCGTTTTCAGATGTCTACGTATCGTAGCAATAGAGTTCTAATGCTTCTTAAAACGAGATGTCGCATCTCATTTCTATGTTTCATGATCAGATATAATATTCATTGCGAAGTGTCATGTATACCTCGTATTCACTTCAAAAGAATGTAAATGCGACACTTCCATGCTAGGAAATAGCGTTTGCAGATGTCTACGTATCGCAGCAATAGAGTTCCAATGCTTCCTAAAACGCGATATCGCATCACTCTTCTATGTTTCACGATAAGGTATAATATTCATTGCGAAGTGTCATGTATACCTCGTATTCACTTCAAAAGAATGTAAATGCGACACTTCCATGCTAGGAAATAGCGTTTGCAGATGTCTACGTATCGCAGCAATAGAGTTCCAATGCTTCCTAAAACGCGATATCGCATCACTCCTCTATGTTTCATGATAAGGTATAATATTCATTACGAGGTGCTATGTATACCTCGTATTCACTTCAAATGAATGTAAATGCGACACTTCCATGCTAGGAAATAGCGTTTGCAGATGTCTACGTATCGTAGCAATAGAGTTCTAATGCTTCTCAAAACGCGATATAGCACCTCATTCCTATGTTTCATGATAAGATATAATATTCATTGCGAAGTGTCATGTATACCTCGTATTCACTTCAAAAGAATGTAAATGCGACACTTCCATGCTAGGAAATAGCGTTTGCAGATGTCTACGTATCGCAGCAATAGAGATCCAATGCTTCCTAAAACGCGATATCGCATCACTCTTCTATGTTTCATGATAAGGTATAATATTCATTGCGAAGTGTCATGTATATCTCGTATTCACTTCTGACGAATGTAAATGCGACACTTCCATGCTAGGAAATAGCGTTTGCAGATGTCTACGTATCGTAGCAAAATAGAGTTCTAATGCTTCCCAAAACGCGATATAGCACCTCATTCCTATGTTTCATGATAAGATATAATACTCTTTGCGAAGTGTCATGTATACCTCGCATTCACTTCAAAAGAATGTAAATGCGACACTTCCATGCTAGGAAATAGCGTTTGCAGATGTCTACGTATCGCAGCAATAGAGTTCCAATGCTTCCAAAACGCGATATCGCATCTCTCTTCTATGTTTCACGATAAGGTATAATATTCATTGCGATGTGTCATGTATACCTCGTATTCACTTCAATAGAATGTAAATGCGACACTTCCATGGTAGGAAATAGCGTTTGCAGATGTCTACGTATCGCAGCAATAGAGTTCCAATGCTTCCTAAAACGCGATATCGCATCACTCTTCTATGTTTCATGATAAGGTATAATATTCATTGCGAAGTGTCATGTATACCTCGATTTCACTACACAAGAATGTAAATGCGATACTTCCTTGCTAGGAAATATTGTTTGCAGATGTCTACGTATCATAGCAATAGAGTACTGATGCTTCTTAAAACGAGATGTCGTATTTCATTTCTATGTTTCGTAATAAGATATAATATTCATTGTGTAATGTTATGTATACCTCGTATTCACTTCAGAGGAATGTAAGTGCGAAATTTCCTTGCTAGAAAATAGAGTTTGCAGATGTCTACGTATATAGGCAGTAGAGTGCTAATGCTTCTCAAAACTCGATATAGCACCTCATTCCTATGTTTCATGATAAGATATAATATTCATTGCGAAGTGTCATGTATATCTCGTATTCACATCAAAAGAATGTAAATGCGACACTTCCATGCCAGGAAATAGCAGTTGCAGATGTCTACGTATCGCAGCAATAGAGTTCCAATGCTTCCTAAAACGCGATATCGCATCTCTCTTATATGTTTCATGATAAGGTATAATATTCACTGCGAAGCGTCATGTATACCTCGTATTCACTTCAAATGAATGTAAATGCGACACTTCCATGCTAGGAAATAGCGTTTGCAGATGTCTACGTATCGTAGCAATAGAGCTCTAATGCTTCTCAAAACTCGATATAGCACCTCATTCCTATGTTTCATGATAAGTTATAATATTCATTGCGAAGTGTCATGTATATCTCGTATTCACATCAAAAGAATGTAAATGCGACACTTCCATGCTAGGAAATAGCGTTTGCAGATGTCTACGTATCGCAGCAATAGAGTTCCAATGCTTCCTAAAACGCGATATCGCATCACTCTTCTATGTTTCATGATATGGTATAATATTCATTACGAAGTGTCATGTATACCTCGTATTCACTTCAAATGAATGTAAATGCGACACTTCCATGCTAGGAAATAGCGTTTGCAGATGTCTACGTATCGTAGCAATAGAGTACTAATGCTTCTTAAAACGCGATATCGCATCTCACTGCTATGTTTCATGATAAGATATAATATTCACTGCGAAGTGTCATGTATACCTCGTATTCACTTCAAAAGAATGTAAATGCGACACTTCCATGCTAGGAAATAGCGTTTGCAGATGTCTACGTATCGCAGCAATAGAGTTCCAATGGTTCCTAAAACGCGATATCGCATATCTCTTCTATGTTTCACGATAAGGTATAATATTCATTGCGAAGTGTCATGTATACCTCGTATTCACTTCAAAAGAATGTAAATGCGACACTTCCATGCTAGGAAATAGCGTTTGCAGATGTCTGCGTATCGTAGCAATAGAGTTCTAATGCTTCTTAAAACGAGATGTCGCAACTCATTCCTATGTTTCATGATAAGATATAATATTCATTGCGAAGTGTCATGTATACCTCGTATTCACTTCAAAAGAATGTAAATGCGACACTTCCATGCTAGGAAATAGCGTTTGCAGATGTCTACGTATCGTAGCAATAGAGTTCTAATGCTTCTCAAAACCCGATATAGCACCTCATTCCTATGTTTCATGATAAGATATAATATTCATTGCGAAGTGTCATGTATATCACGTATTCACATAAATAGAATGTAAATGCGACACTTCCATGCTAGGAAATAGCGTTTGCAGATGTCTACGTATCGCAGCAATAGAGTTCCAATGCTTCCTAAGACGCGATATCGCATCTCTCTTCTGTGTTTCACGATAAGGTATAATATTCATTGCGAAGTGTCATGTATACCTCGTATTCACTTCAAAAGAATGTAAATGCGACACTTCCATGCTAGGAAATAGCGTTTGCAGATGTCTGCGTATCGTAGCAATAGAGATCTAATGCTTCTTAAAACGCGATATCGCATCTCACTGCTATGTTTCATGATAAGATATAATATACATTATGGAGTGATACGTATACCTCGTACCCACTTCAAAAGAATGTAAGTGCGACCCTTCGATGCTAGGGAATAGCCTTTGCAAACGTCTACGTATCGTAGCAATAGAATTCTAATGCTTCTTAAAACGCGATATCGCATCTCACTGCTATGTTTCATGAGAAGATATAATATTCATTATGGAGTGTTATGTATACCTCGTACTCACTTCAAAAGAATGTAAATGCGACCCTCCCATCCTAGGAAATAGCGTTTTCAGATGTCTACGTATCGTAGCAATAGAGTTCTAATGCTTCTTAAAACGAGATGTCGCATCTCATTTCTATGTTTCATGATCAGATATAATATTCATTGCGAAGTGTCATGTATACCTCGTATTCACTTCAAAAGAATGTAAATGCGACACTTCCATGCTAGGAAATAGCGTTTGCAGATGTCTACGTATCGCAGCAATAGAGTTCCAATGCTTCCTAAAACGCGATATCGCATCACTCTTCTATGTTTCACGATAAGGTATAATATTCATTGCGAAGTGTCATGTATACCTCGTATTCACTTCAAAAGAATGTAAATGCGACACTTCCATGCTAGGAAATAGCGTTTGCAGATGTCTACGTATCGCAGCAATAGAGTTCCAATGCTTTCTAAAACGCGATATCGCATCACTCCTCTATGTTTCATGATAAGGTATAATATTCATTACGAGGTGCTATGTATACCTCGTATTCACTTCAAATGAATGTAAATGCGACACTTCCATGCTAGGAAGTAGCGTTTGCAGATGTCTACGTATCGCAGCAATAGAGTTCCAATGCTTCCTAAAACGCGATATCGCATCACTCCTCTATGTTTCATGATAAGGTATAATATTCATTACGAGGTGCTATGTATACCTCGTATTCACTTCAAATGAATGTAAATGCGACACTTCCATGCTAGGAAATAGCGTTTGCAGATGTCTACGTATCGTAGCAATAGAGTTCTAATGCTTCTCAAAACGCGATATAGCACCTCATTCCTATGTTTCATGATAAGATATAATATTCATTGCGAAGTGTCATGTATACCTCGTATTCACTTCAAAAGAATGTAAATGCGACACTTCCATGCTAGGAAATAGCGTTTGCAGATGTCTACGTATCGCAGCAATAGAGATCCAATGCTTCCTAAAACGCGATATCGCATCACTCTTCTATGTTTCATGATAAGGTATAATATTCATTGCGAAGTGTCATGTATATCTCGTATTCACTTCTGACGAATGTAAATGCGACACTTCCATGCTAGGAAATAGCGTTTGCAGATGTCTACGTATCGTAGCAAAATAGAGTTCTAATGCTTCCCAAAACGCGATATAGCACCTCATTCCTATGTTTCATGATAAGATATAATACTCATTGCGAAGTGTCATGTATACCTCGCATTCACTTCAAAAGAATGTAAATGCGACACTTCCATGCTAGGAAATAGCGTTTGCAGATGTCTACGTATCGCAGCAATAGAGTTCCAATGCTTCCAAAACGCGATATCGCATCTCTCTTCTATGTTTCACGATAAGGTATAATATTCATTGCGATGTGTCATGTATACCTCGTATTCACTTCAAAAGAACGTAAATGCGACACTTCCATGGTAGGAAATAGCGTTTGCAGATGTCTACGTATCGCAGCAATAGAGTTCCAATGCTTCCTAAAACGCGATATCGCATCACTCTTCTATGTTTCATGATAAGGTATAATATTCATTGCGAAATGTCATGTATATCTCGTATTCACTTCAAATGAATGTAAATGCGACACTTCCATGCTAGGAAGTAGCGTTTGCAGATGTCTACGTATCGTAGCAATAGGGTTCTAATGCTTCTTAAAATGCGATATCGCATCACACTTCTATGTTTCATGATAAGATATAATATTCATTGCGAAGTGTCATGTATACCTCGATTTCACTACACAAGAATGTAAATGCGACACTTCCTTGCTAGGAAATATTGTTTGCAGATGTCTACGTATCACAGCAATAGAGTACTAATGCTTCTTAAAACGAGATGTCGTATTTCATTTCTATGTTTCGTAATAAGATATAATATTCATTGTGTAATGTTATGTTTACCTCGAATTCACTTCAGTGGAATGTAAGGGCGAAATTTCCTTGCTAGGAAATAGATTTTGCAGGTGTCTACGTATATAGGCAATAGAGTTCTAATGCTTCTCAAAACTCGATATAGCACCTCATTCCTATGTTTCATGATAAGATATAATATTCATTGCGAAGTGTCATGTATATCACGTATTCACATAAATAGAATGTAAATGCGACACTTCCATGCTAGGAAATAGCGTTTGCAGATGTCTACGTATCGCAGCAATAGAGTTCCAATGCTTCCTAAAACGCGATATCGCATCTCTCTTCTATGTTTCACGATAAGGTATAATATTCATTGCGAAGTGTCATGTATACCTCGTATTCACTTCAAAGGAATGTAAATGCGACACTTCCATGCTAGGAAATAGCGTTTGCAGATGTCTACGTATCGCAGCAATAGAGATCCAATGCTTCCTAAAACGCGATATCGCATCACTCTTCTATGTTTCATGATAAGGTATAATATTCATTACGAAGTGTCATGTATACCTCGTATTCACTTCAAATGAATGTAAATGCGACAATTCCATGCTAGGAAATAGCGTTTGCAGATGTCTACGTATCGCAGCAATAGAGTTCCAATGCTTCCTAAAACGCGATATCGCATCTCCCTTCTATGTTTCATGAGAAGGTATAATATTCATTGCGAAGCGTCATGTATACCTCGTATTCACTTCACAAGAATGTAAATGCGACACTTCCTTGCTAGGAAATATTGTTTGCAGATGTCTACGTATCATAGCAATAGAGTACTGATGCTTCTTAAAACGAGATGTCCTATTTCATTTCTATGTTTCGTAATAAGATATAATATTCATTGTGTAATGTTATGTATACCTCGTATTCACTTCAGAGGAATGTAAGTGCGAAATTTCCTTGCTAGAAAATAGAGTTTGCAGATGTCTACGTATATAGGCAGTAGAGTGCTAATGCTTCTCAAAACTCGATATAGCACCTCATTCCTATGTTTCATGATAAGATATAATATTCATTGCGAAGTGTCATGTATATCTCGTATTCACATCAAAAGAATGTAAATGCGACACTTCCATGCCAGGAAATAGCAGTTGCAGATGTCTACGTATCGCAGCAATAGAGTTCCAATGCTTCCTAAAACGCGATATCGCATCTCTCTTATATGTTTCATGATAAGGTATAATATTCACTGCGAAGCGTCATGTATACCTCGTATTCACTTCAAATGAATGTAAATGCGACACTTCCATGCTAGGAAATAGCGTTTGCAGATGTCTACGTATCGTAGCAATAGAGCTCTAATGCTTCTCAAAACTCGATATAGCACCTCATTCCTATGTTTCATGATAAGTTATAATATTCATTGCGAAGTGTCATGTATATCTCGTATTCACATCAAAAGAATGTAAATGCGACACTTCCATGCTAGGAAATAGCGTTTGCAGATGTCTACGTATCGCAGCAATAGAGTTCCAATGCTTCCTAAAACGCGATATCGCATCACTCTTCTATGTTTCATGATATGGTATAATATTCATTACGAAGTGTCATGTATACCTCGTATTCACTTCAAATGAATGTAAATGCGACACTTCCATGCTAGGAAATAGCGTTTGCAGATGTCTACGTATCGTAGCAATAGAGTACTAATGCTTCTTAAAACGCGATATCGCATCTCACTGCTATGTTTCATGATAAGATATAATATTCACTGCGAAGTGTCATGTATACCTCGTATTCACTTCAAAAGAATGTAAATGCGACACTTCCATGCTAGGAAATAGCGTTTGCAGATGTCTACGTATCGCAGCAATAGAGTTCCAATGGTTCCTAAAACGCGATATCGCATATCTCTTCTATGTTTCACGATAAGGTATAATATTCATTGCGAAGTGTCATGTATACCTCGTATTCACTTCAAAAGAATGTAAATGCGACACTTCCATGCTAGGAAATAGCGTTTGCAGATGTCTGCGTATCGTAGCAATAGAGTTCTAATGCTTCTTAAAACGAGATGTCGCAACTCATTCCTATGTTTCATGATAAGATATAATATTCATTGCGAAGTGTCATGTATACCTCGTATTCACTTCAAAAGAATGAAAATGCGACACTTCCATGCTAGGAAATAGCGTTTGCAGATGTCTACGTATCGCAGCAATAGAGATCCAATGCTTCCTAAAACGCGATATCGCATCACTCTTCTATGTTCCATGATAAGGTATAATATTCATTTCGAAGTGTCATGTATACCTCGTATTCACTTCAAAAGAACGTAAATAAGACACTTCCATGCTAGGAAATAGCGTTTGCAGATGTCTACGTATCACAGCAATAGAGTACTAATGCTTCTTAAAACGAGATGTCGTATTTCATTTCTATGTTCCGTAATGAGATATAATATTCATTGTGTAATGTTATGTATACCTTGTATTCACTTCAGTGGAATGTAAGTGCGATATTTCCTTGCTAGGAAATAGCGTTTGCCGATGTCTACGTATCGTAGCAATAGAGTTCTAATGCTTCTTAAAACGCGATATCGCATCTCACTGCTATGTTTCATGAGAAGATATAATATTCATTGCGAAGTGTCATGTATATCTCGTATTCACATCAAAAACATGTAAATGCGACACTTCCATGCTAGGAAATAGCGTTTGCAGATGTCTACGTATCGCAGCAATAGAGTTCCAATGCTTCCTAAAACGCGATATCGCATCTCTCTTCTATGTTTCATGATAAGGTATAATATTCATTGCGAAGCGTCATGTATACCTCGTGTTCACTTCAAATGAATGTAAATGCGACACTTCCATGCTAGGAAATAGCGTTTGCAGATGTCTACGTATCGTAGCACTAGATTTCTAATGCTTCTTAAAACGCGATATCGCATCTCACTGCTATGTTTCATTAGAAGATATAATATTCATTGCGAAGTGTCATGTATATCTCGTATTCACATCAAAAGAATGTAAATGCGACACTTCCATGCTAGGAAATAGCGTTTGCAGATGTCTACGTATCGCAGCAATGGAGTTCCAATGCTTCCTAAAACGCGATATCGCATCACTCTTCTATGTTTCATGATATGGTATAATATTCATTACGAAGTGTCATGTATACCTCGTATTCACTTCAAATGAATGTAAATGCGACACTTCCATGCTAGGAAATAGCGTTTGCGGATGTCTACGTATCGTAGCAATAGAGTACTAATGCTTCTTAAAACGCGATATCGCATCTCACTGCTATGTTTCATGATAAGATATAATATTCATTGAGAAGTGTCATGTATACCTCGTATTCACTTCAAAAGAATATAAATGCGACACTTCCATGCTAGGAAATAGCGTTTGCAGATGTCTACGTATCGCAGCAATAGAGTTCCAATGCTTCCTAAAACGCGATATCGCATATATCTTCTATGTTTCACGATAAGGTATAATATTCATTGCGAAGTGTCATGTATACCTCGTATTCACTTCAAAAGAATGTAAATGCGACACTTCCATGCTAGGAAATAGCGTCTGCAGATGTCTACGTATCGCAGCAATAGAGATCCAATGCTTCCTAAAACGCGATATCGCATTACTGTTCTATGTTTCATGATAAGGTATAATATTCACTTCGAAGTGTCATGTATACCTCGTATTCACTTCAAATGAATGTAAATGCGACACTTCCATGCTAGGAAATAGCGTTTGCAGATGTCTGCGTATCGTAGCAATAGAGTTCTAATGCTTCTTAAAACGAGATGTCGCAACTCATACCTATGTTTCATGATAAGATATAATATTCATTGCGAAGTGTCATGTGTACCTCGTATTCACTTCAACAGAATGTAAATGCGACACTTCCATGCTAGGAAATAGCGTTTGCAGATGTCTACGTATCGTAGCAATAGACTTCTAATGCTTCTCAAAACGCGATATAGCACCTCATTCCTATGTTTCATGATAAGATATAATATTCATTGCGAAGTGTCATGTATACCTCATATTCACTTCAAAAGAATGTAAATGCGACACTTCCATGCTAGGAAATAGCGTTTTGCAGATTTCTACGTATCGTAGCAATAGAGTTCTAATGCTTCTTAAAACGCGATATCGCATCTCACATCTATGTTTCATGATAAGATATAATATTCATTGCGAAGTGTCATGTATACCTCGTATTCACTTCAAAAGAACGTAAATAAGACACTTCCATGCTAGGAAATAGCGTTTGCAGATGTCTACGTATCACAGCAATAGAGTACTAATGCTTCTTAAAACGAGATGTCGTATTTCATTTCTATGTTCCGTAATGAGATATAATATTCATTGTGTAATGTTATGTATACCTTGTATTCACTTCAGTGGAATGTAAGTGCGAAATTTCCTTGCTAGGAAATAGCGTTTGCAGATGTCTACGTATCGTAGCAATAGAGTTCTAATGCTTCTTAAAACGCGATATCGCATCTCACTGCTATGTTTCATGAGAAGATATAATATTCATTGCGAAGTGTCATGTATATCTCGTATTCACATCAAAAACATGTAAATGCGACACTTCCATGCTAGGAAATAGCGTTTGCAGATGTCTACGTATCGCAGCAATAGAGTTCCAATGCTTCCTAAAACGCGATATCGCATCTATCTTCTATGTTTCATGATAAGGTATAATATTCATTGCGAAGCGTCATGTATACCTCGTGTTCACTTCAAATGAATGTAAATGCGACACTTCCATGCTAGGAAATAGCGTTTGCAGATGTCTACGTATCGTAGCACTAGATTTCTAATGCTTCTTAAAACGCGATATCGCATCTCACTGCTATGTTTCATTAGAAGATATAATATTCATTGCGAAGTGTCATGTATATCTCGTATTCACATCAAAAGAATGTAAATGCGACACTTCCATGCTAGGAAATAGCGTTTGCAGATGTCTACGTATCGCAGCAATGGAGTTCCAATGCTTCCTAAAACGCGATATCGCATCACTCTTCTATGTTTCATGATATGGTATAATATTCATTACGAAGTGTCATGTATACCTCGTATTCACTTCAAATGAATGTAAATGCGACACTTCCATGCTAGGAAATAGCGTTTGCGGATGTCTACGTATCGTAGCAATAGAGTACTAATGCTTCTTAAAACGCGATATCGCATCTCACTGCTATGTTTCATGATAAGATATAATATTCATTGCGAAGTGTCATGTATACCTCGTATTCACTTCAAAAGAATGTAAATGCGACACTTCCATGCTAGGAAATAGCGTTTGCAGATGTCTACGTATCGCAGCAATAGAGTTCCAATGCTTCCTAAAACGCGATATCGCATATCTCTTCTATGTTTCACGATAAGGTATAATATTCATTGCGAAGTGTCATGTATACCTCGTATTCACTTCAAAAGAATGTAAATGCGACACTTCCATGCTAGGAAATAGCGTTTGCAGATGTCTACGTATCGCAGCAATAGAGATCCAATGCTTCCTAAAACGCGATATCGCATTACTGTTCTATGTTTCATGATAAGGTATAATATTCATTTCGAAGTGTCATGTATACCTCGTATTCACTTCAAATGAATGTAAATGCGACACTTCCATGCTAGGAAATAGCGTTTGCAGATGTCTGCGTATCGTAGCAATAGAGTTCTAATGCTTCTTAAAACGAGATGTCGCAACTCATTCCTATGTTTCATGATAAGATATAATATTCATTGCGAAGTGTCATGTATATCTCGTATTCACATCAAAAACATGTAAATGCGACACTTCCATGCTAGAAAATAGCGTTTGCAGATGTCTACGTATCGCAGCAATAGAGTTCCAATGCTTCCTAAAACGCGATATCGCATCTCTCTTCTATGTTTCATGATAAGGTATAATATTCATTGCGAAGTGCCATGTATACCTCGTATTCACTTCAGAAGAATGTAAATGCGACACTTCCTTGCTAGGAAATATTGTTTGCAGATGTCTACGTATCACAGCAATAGAGTACTAATGCTTCTTAAAACGAGATGTCGTATTTCATTTCTATGTTTCGTAATAAGGTATAATATTCATTGTGTAATGTTATGTATACCTCGTATTCACTTCAGTGGAATGTAAGTGCGAAATTTCCTTGCCAGGAAATAGAGTTTGCAGATGTCTACGTATATAGGCAATAGAGTTCTAATGCTTCTCAAAACTCGATATAGCACCTCATGCCTATGTTTCATGATAAGATATAATATTCATTGCGAAGTGTCATGTATATCTCGTATTCACATCAAAAGAATGTAAATGCGACACTTCCATGCTAGGAAATAGCGTTTGCAGATGTCTACGTATCGCAGCAACAGAGTTCCAATGCTTCCTAAAACGCGATATCGCATCTCTCTTCTATGTTTCATGAGAAGATATAATATTCATTATGGAGTGTTATGTATACCTCGTACTCACTTCAAAAGAATGTAAATGCGACCCTTCCATCCTAGGAAATAGCGTTTGCAGATGTCTACGTATCGTAGCAATAGAGTTCTAGTGCTTCTTAGAAGGCGATATCGCATCTCACTTCTATGTTTCATGATGAGATATAATATTCATTGCGAAGTGTCATGTATACCACGTATTCACTTCAGAAGAACGTAAATAAGACACTTCCATGCTAGGAAGTAGCGTTTGCAGATGTTTACGTATCGTAGCAATAGAGCTCTAATGCTTCTCAAAACGCGATATAGCACCTCATTCCTACGTTTCATGATAAGATATAATATTCATTGCGAAGTGTCATGTATACCTCGTATTCACTTCAAAAGAATGTAAATGCGACACTTCCATGCTAGGAAATAGGGTTTGCAGATGTCTACGTATCGTAGCAATAGAGTTCTAATGCTTCTCAAAACGCGATATAGCACCTCATTCCTATGTTTCATGATGAGATATAATATTCATTGCGAAGTGTCACGTATACCTCGTATTCACTTCAAAAGAAAGTAAATGCGATACTTCCATGCTAGGAAATAGCGTTTGCAGATGTCTACGTATCGCAGCAATAGAGATCCAATGCTTCCTAAAACGCGATATCGCATCACTCTCCTATGTTTCATGATAAGGTATAATATTCATTACGAAGTGTCATGTATACCTCGTATTCACTTCAAATGAATGTAAATGCGACACTTCCATGCTAGGAAATAGCGTTTGCAGATGTCTACGTATCGTAGAGTTCTAGTGCTTCTTAGAACGCGATATCGCATCTCACTTCTATGTTTCATGATAAGATATAATATTCATTGCGAAGTGTCATGTATACCTCGTATTCACTTCAAAAGAATGTAAATGCGACACTTCCATGCTAGGAAGTGGCGTTTGCAGATGTCTACGTATCGTAGCAATAGGGTTCTAATGCTTCTTAAAATGCGATATCGCATCACACTTCTATGTTTCATGGTAAGATATAATATTCATTTGAAGTGTCATGTATACCTCGATTTCACTTCACAAGAATGTAAATGCGACTCTTCCTTGCAAGGAAATATTGTTTGCAGATGTCTACGTATCACAGCAATAGAGTACTAATGCTTCTTAAAACGAGATGTCGTATTTCATTTCTATGTTTCGTAATAAGATATAATATTCATTGTGTAATGTTATGTATACCTCGTATTCACTTCAGTGGAATGTAAGTGCGAAATTTCCTTGCTAGGAAATAGAGTTTGCAGATGTCTACGTATATAGGCAATAGAGTTCTAATGCTTCTCAAAACTCGATATAGCACCTCATTCCTATGTTTCATGATAAGATATAATATTCATTGCGAAGTGTCATGTATATCTCGTATTCACATCAAAAGAATGTAAATGCGACACTTCCATGCTAGGAAATAGCGTTTGCAGATGTTTACGTATCGCAGCAATAGAGTTCCAATGCTTCCTAAAACGCGATATCGCATCTCTCTTCTATGTTTCATGATAAGGTATAATATTCATTGCGAAGCGTCATGTATACCTCGTATTCACTTCAAATGAATGTAAATGCGACACTTCCATGCTAGGAAATAGCGTTTGCACATGTCTACGTATCGCAGCAATAGAGATCCAATGCTTCCTAAAACGCGATATCGCATCACTCTTCTATGTTTCATGATAAGGTATAATATTCATTACGAAGTGTCATGTATACCTCGTATTCACTTCAAATGAATTTAATGCGACACTTCCATGCTAGGAGATAGCGTTTGCAGATGTCTACGTATCGCAGCAATAGAGATACAATGCTTCCTAAAACGCGATATCGCATCACTCTTCTATGTTTCATGACAAGGTATAATATTCATAGCGAAGTGTCATGTATACCTCGTATTCACTTCAAATGAATGTAAATGCGACACTTCCATGCTAGGAAATATCGTTTGCAGATGTCTACGTATCGTAGCAATAGAGTTCTAATGCTTCTTAAAACGCGATATCGCATCTCACTGCTATGTTTCATGAGAAGATATAATATTCAATATGGAGTGTTATGTATACCTCGTACTCACTTCAAAAGAATGTAAATGCGACCCTTCCATCCTAGGAAATAGCGTTTGCAGATGTCTACGTATCGTAGCAATAGAGTTCTAATGCTTCTTAAAACGCGATATCGCATCTCACTGCTATGTTTCATGAGAAGATATAATATTCATTGCGAAGTGTCATGTATATCTCGTATTCACATCAAAAGAATGTAAATGCGACACTTCCATGCTAGGAAATAGCGTTTGCAGATGTCTACGTATCGCAGCAATAGAGTTCCAATGCTTCCTAAAACGCGATATCGCATCTCTCTTCTATGTTTCATGAGAAGGTATAATATTCATTGCGAAGCGTCATGTATACCTCGTATTCAATACACAAGAATGTAAATGCGACACTTCCTTGCTAGGAAATATTGTTTGCAGATGTTTACGTATCATAGCAATAGAGTACTAATGCTTCTTAAAACGAGATGTCGTATTTCATTTCTATGTTTCGTAATAAGATATAATATTCATTGTGTAATGTTATGTATACCTCGTATTCACTTCAGAGGAATGTAAGTGCGAAATTTCCTTGCTAGAAAATAGAGTTTGCAGATGTCTACGTATATAGGCAGTAGAGTGCTAATGCTTCTCAAAACTCGATATAGCACCTCATTCCTATGTTTCATGATAAGATATAATATTCATTGCGAAGTGTCATGTATACCTCGTATTCACTTCAAAAGAACGTAAATAAGACACTTCCATGCTAGGAAATAGCGTTTGCAGATGTCTACGTATCATAGAGTTCTAGTGCTTCTTAGAACGCGATATCGCAGCATCTCACTGCTATGTTTCATGAGAAGATATAATATTCATTGCGAAGTGTCATGTATATCTCGTATTCACATCAAAGACATGTAAATGCGACACTTCCATGCTAGGGAATAGCGTTTGCAGATGTCTACGTATCGCAGCAATAGAGTTCCAATGCTTCCTAAAACGCGATATCGCATCTCTCTTCTATGTTTCATGATAAGGTATAATATTCATTGCGAAGCGTCATGTATACCTCGAATTCACTTCAAATGAATGTAAATGCGACACTTCCATGCAAGGAAATAGCGTTTGCAGATGTCTACGTATCGTAGCAATAGAGTTCTAATGATTCTTAAAACGCGATGTGGCATCTCACTGCTATGTTTCATGAGAAGATATAATATTCATTGCGAAGTGTCATGTATACCTCGCATTCACTTCAAAAGAACGTAAATAAGACACTTCCATGCTAGGAAATAGCGTTTGCAGATGTCTACGTATCACAGCAATAGAGCACTAATGCTTCTTAAAACGAGATGTCGTATTTCATTTCTATGTTTCGTAATAAGATATAATATTCATTGTGTAATCTTATGTATACCTCGTATTCACTTCTAAAACGAGATGCCGCATTTCATTTCTATGTTCCGTAATAAGATATAATATTCATTGTGTAATGTTATGTATACCTCGTATTCACTTCAATGGCATGTAAGTGCGAAATTTCCTTGCTAGGAAATAGAGTTTGCAGATGTCTACGTATAATAGCAATAGAGTTCTAATGCCTCTCAATACGCGATATAGCACCTCATTCCTATGTTTCATGATAAGCTATAATATTCATTGCGAAGTGTCATGTATATCTCGTATTCACTTTAAAAGAATGTAAATGCGACACTTCCATGCTAGGAAATAGCGTTTGCGGATGTCTACGTATCGCAGCAATAGAGTTCTAATGCTTCCTAAAACGCGATATCGCATCTCTCTTCTATGTTTCATGATAAGGTATAATATTCATTGCGAAGTGTCATGTATATCTCGTATTCACTTTAAAAGAATGTAAATGCGACACTTCCATGCTAGGAAATAGCGTTTGCGGATGTCTACGTATCGCAGCAATAGAGTTCTAATGCTTCCTAAAACGCGATATCGCATCTCTCTTCTATGTTTCATGATAAGGTATAATATTCATTGCGAAGTGTCATGTATACCTCGTATTCACTTCAAATGAATGTAAATGCGACACTTCCATGCTAGGAAATAGCTTTTGCAGATGTCTACGTATCGTAGCAATAGAGTTCTAATGCTTCTTAAAACGCGATATCGCATCTCGCTGCTATGTTTCATGATAAGATATAATATTCATTATGGAGTGTTATGTATACCTCGTACTCACTTCAAAAGAATGTAAATGCGACCCTTCCATGCTAGGAAATAGCCTTTGCAGATGTCTACGTATCGTAGCTATAGAGTTCTAATGCTTCTCAAAACGCGATATAGCATCTCATTCCTATGTTTCATGATAAAATATAATATTCATTGCGAAGTGTCATGTATACCTCGATTTCACTTCACAAGAATGTAAATGCGACACTTCCTTGCTAGGAAATATTGTTTGCAGATGTCTACGTATCACAGCAATAGAGTAATAATGCTTCTTAAAACGAGATGTCGTATTTCATTTCTATGTTTCGTAATAAGATATAATACTCATTGTGTAATGTTATGTATACCTCGTATTCACTTCAGTGGAATGTAAGTGCCACATGTCCATGCTAGGAAATAGAGTTTGCAGATGTCTACGCATATTAGCAATAGAATTCTAATGCTTCTCAAAACGCGATATAGCACCTCATTCCTATGTTTCATGATAAGATACAATATTCATTGCGAAGTGTCATGTATATCTCGTATTCACATCAAAAGAATGTAAATGCGACACTTCCATGCTAGGAAATAGCAGTTGCAGATGTCTACGTATCGCAGCAATAGAGTTCCAATGCTTCCTAAAACGCGATATCGCATCTCTCTTCTATATTTCATGATAAGGTATAATATTCATTGCGAAGCGTCATGTATACCTCGTATTCACTTCAAATGAATGTAAATGCGACACTTCCATGCTAGAAAATAGCGTTTGCAGATGTCTACGTATCGTAGCAATAGAGCTCTGATGCTTCTCAAAACGCGATATAGCACCTCATTCCTATGTTTCATGATAAGACATAATATTCATTGCGAAGTGTCATGTATACCTCGTATTCACTTCAAAAGAACGTAAATAAGACACTTCCATGCTAGGAAATAGCGTGTGCAGATGTCTACGTATCGTAGCAATAGAGTTCTAATGCTTCTTAAAACGCGATATCGCATCTCACTGCTATGTTTCATGAGAAGATATAATATTCATTATGGAGTGTTATGTATACCTCGTACTCACTTCAAAAGAATGTAAATGCGACCCTTCCATCCTAGGAAATAGCGTTTGCAGATGTCTACGTATCGTAGCAATAGAGTTCTAGTGCTTCTTAGAACGCGATATCGCATCTCACTTCTATGTTTCATGATAAGATATAATATTCATTGCGAAGTCTCATGTATATCTCGTATTCACATCAAAAGAATGTAAACGCGACACTTCCATGCTAGGAAATAGCGTTTGCATATGTCTACGTATCGCAGCAATAGAGTTCCAATGCTTCCTAAAACGCGATATCGCATCTCTCTTCTATGTTTCATGAGAAGGTATAATATTCATTGCGAAGCGTCATGTATACCTCGTATTCACTTCACAAGAATGTAAATGCGACACTTCCTTGCTAGGAAATATTGTTTGCAGATGTCTACGTATCGCAGCAATAGAGATCCAATGCTTCCTAAAACGCGATATCGCATCACTCTTCTATGATTCATGATAAGGTATAATATTCATAGCGAAGTGTCATGTATACCTCGTATTCACTTCAAATGAATGTAAATGCGACACTTCCATGCTAGGAAATAGCGTTTGCAGATGTCTACGTATCGTAGCAATAGATTTCTAATGCTTCTCAAAACGCGATATAGCACCTCATTCCTATGTTTCATGATAAGATATAATATTCATTGCGAAGTGTCATGTATACCTCGTATTCACCTCAAAAGAATGTAAATGCGACACTTCCATGCCAGGAAATAGCGTTTGCAGATGTCTACGTATCGCAGCAATAGAGATCCAATGCTTCCTAAAACGCGATATCGCATCACTCTTCTATGATTCATGATAAGGTATAATATTCATAGCGAAGTATCATGTATACCTCGTATTCACTTCAAATGAATGTAAATGCGACACTTCCATGCTAGGAAATAGCGTTTGCAGATGTCTACGTATCGTAGCAATAGAGTTTTAATGCTTCTTAAAACGCGATATCGCATCCCACTGCTATGTTTCATGATAAGATATAATATTCATTATGGAGTGATATGTATACCTCGTACTCACTTCAAAAGATAGTAAATGCGACCCTTCCATGCTAGGGAATAGCCTTTGCAGATGTCTACGTATCGTAGAAATAGAGTTCTAATGCTTCTTAAAACGCGATATCGCATCTCACTGCTATGTTTCATGATAAGATATAATATTCATTATGGAGTGATATGTATACCTCGTACTCACTTCAAAAGAAAGTAAATGCGACACTTCCATGCTAGGAAGTAGCGCTTGCAGATGTCTACGTATCGTAGCAATAGGGTTCTAATGCTTCTTAAAATGCGATATCGCATCACACTTCTATGTTTCATGATAAGATATAATATTCATTGCGAAATGTCATGTATACCTCGTATTCACTTCAAATGAACGTAAATAAGACACTTCCATGCTAGGAAATAGCGTTTGCAGATGTCTACGTATCGTAGCCATAGAGTTCTAATGCTTCTTAGAACGCGATATCGCATCTCACTTCTATGTTTCATGATAAGATATAATATTCACTACGAAGTGTCATGTATACCTCGTATTCACTTCAAATGAATGTAAATGCCACACTTCCATGCTAGGAAATAGCGTTTGCAGATGTATACGTATCACAGCAATAGAGTACTAATGCTTCTTAAAACGAGATGTCGTATTTCATTTCTATGTTCCGTAATAAGATATAATATTCATTGTGTAATGTTATGTATACCTCGTATTCACTTCAGTGGAATGTAAGTGCGATATTTCCTTGCTAGGAAATAGCGTTTGCAGATGTCTACGTATCGCAGCAATAGAGTTCTAACGCTTCTTAAAACGCGATATCGCATCTCACTGCTATGTTTCATGAGAAGATATAATATTCATTGCGAAGTGTCATGTATACCTCGTATTCACTTCAAAAGAACGTAAATAAGACACTTCCATGCTAGGAAATAGCGTTTGCAGATGTCTACGTATCACAGCAGTAGAGCACTAATGCTTCTTAAAACGAGATGTCGTATTTCATTTCTATGTTTCGTAATAAGATATAATATTCATTGTGTAATCTTATGTATACCTCGTATTCACTTCAGTGAAATGTAAGTGCGAAATTTCCTTGCTAGGAAATAGAGTTTGCAGATGTCTACGTATCACAGCAATAGAGTACTAATGCTTCTTAAAACGAGATGTCGTATTTCACTTCTATGTTTCGTAATAAGATATAATATTCATTGTGTAATGTTATGTATACCTCGTATACACTTCAGTGGCATGTAAGTGCGAAACTTCCTTGCTAGGAAATAGAGTTTGCAGATGTCTACGTATAATAGCAATAGAGTTCTAATGCTTCTCAAAACGCGATATAGCACCTCATTCCTATGTTTCATGATAAGCTATAATATTCATTGCGAAGTGTCATGTGTATCTCGTATTCACTTCAAAAGAATGTAAATGCGACACTTCCATGCTAGAAATAGCGGTTGCGGATGTCTACGTATCGCAGCAATAGAGTTCTAATGCTTCCTAAAACGCGATATCGCATCTCTCTTCTATGTTTCATGATAAGGTATAATATTCATTCAAAGTGTCATGTATACTTCGTATTCACTTCAAGTGAATGTAAATGCGACACTTCCATGCTAGGAAATAGCGGTTGCGGATGTCTACGTATCGCAGCAATAGAGTTCTAATGCTTCCTAAAACGCGATATCGCATCTCTCTTCTATGTTTCATGATAAGGTATAATATTCATTCAAAGTGTCATGTATACTTCGTATTCACTTCAAGTGAATGTAAATGCGACACTTCCATGCTAGGAAATAGCGGTTGCGGATGTCTACGTATCGCAGCAATAGAGTTCTAATGCTTCCTAAAACGCGATATCGCATCTCTCTTCTATGTTTCATGATAAGGTATAATATTCATTCAAAGTGTCATGTATACCTCGTATTCACTTCAAAAGAACGTAAATAAGACACTTCCATGCTAGGAAATAGCGTGTGCAGATGTCTACGTATCGTAGCAATAGAGTTCTAATGCTTCTTAAAACGCGATATCGCATCTCACTGCTATGTTTCATGAGAAGATATAATATTCATTATGGAGTGTTATGTATACCTCGTACTCACTTCAAAAGAATGTAAATGCGACTCTTCCATCCTAGGAAATAGCGTTTGCAGATGTCTACGTATCGTAGCAATAGAGTTCTAATGCTTCTTAAAACGCGATATCGCATCTCTCTTCTATGTTTCATGAGAAGATATAATATTCAATGCGAAGTGTCATGTATACCACGTATTCACTTCAAAAGAACGTAAATAAGACACTTCCATGCTAGGAAATAGCGTTTGCAGATGTTTACGTATCGTAGCAATAGAGCTCTAATGCTTCTCAAAACGCGATAGCACCTCATTCCGACGTTTCATGATAAGATATAATATTCATTGCGAAGTGTCATGTATACCTCGTATTCACTTCAAAAGAATGTAAATGCGACACTTCCATGCTAGGAAATAGGGTTTGCAGATGTCTACGTATCGTAGCAATAGAGTTCTAATGCTTCTCAAAACGCGATATCGCATCTCACTGCTATGTTTCATGATAAGATATAATATTCATTATGGAGTGTTATGTATACCTCGTACTCACTTCAAAAGAATGTAAGTGCGACCCTTCCATGCTAGGAAATAGCCCTTGCAGATGTCTACATATCGTAGCTATAGAGTTCTAATGCTTCTCAAAACGCGATATAGCATCTCATTCCTATGTTTCATGATAAAATATAATATTCATTGCGAAGTGTCATGTATACCTCGATTTCACTTCACAAGAATGTAAATGCGACACTTCCTTGCTAGGAAATATTGTTTGCAGATGTCTACGTATCACAGCAATAGAGTACTAATGCTTCTTAAAACGAGATGTCGTATTTCACTTCTATGTTTCGTAATAAGATATAATATTCATTGTGTAATGTTATGTATACCTCGTATACACTTGAGTGGCATGTAAGTGCGAAACTTCCTTGCTAGGAAATAGAGTTTGCAGATGTCTACTTATAATAGCAATAGAGTTCTAATGCTTCTCAAAACGCGATATAGCGCCTCATTCCTATGTTTCATGATAAGCTATAATATTCATTGCGAAGTGTCATGTATATCTCGTATTCACTTCAAAAGAATGTAAATGCGACACTTCCATGCTAGGAAATAGCGGTTGCGGATGTCTAGGTATCGCAGCAATAGAGTTCTAATGCTTCCTAAAACGCGATATCGCATCTCTCTTCTATGTTTCATGATAAGATATAATATTCATTGCGAAGTGTCATGCATATCTCGTATTCACTTCAAAAGAATGTAAATTCGACACTTCCATGCTAGGAAATAGCGTTTGCAGATGTCTACGTATCGCAGCAATAGAGTTTTAATGCTTCCTAAAACGCGATATCGCACCTCTCTTCTATGTTTCATGATAAGGTATAATATTCATTGCGAAGTGCCATGTATACCTCGTATTCACTCCAAAAGAATGTAAATGCGACACTTCCTTGCTGGGAAATATTGTTTGCAGATGTCTACGTATCACAGCAGTGGAGTACTAATGCTTCTTAAAACGAGATTTCGTATTTCACTTCTATGTTTCGTAATAAGATATAATATTCATTGTGTAATGTTATGTATACCTCGTATACACTTCAGTGGCATGTAAGTGCGAAATTTCCTTGCTAGGAAATAGAGTTTGCAGATGTCTACGTATAATAGCAATAGATTTCTAATGCTTCTCAAAACGCGATATAGCACCTCATTCCTGTGTTTCATGATAAGCTATAATATTCATTGCGAAGTGTCATGTATATCTCGTATTCACTTCAAAAGAATGTAAATGCGACACTTCCATGCGAGGAAATAGCGTTTGCAGATGTCTACGTGTCGCAGCAATAGAGTTGAATGCTTCCTAAAACGCGATATCGCACCTCTCTTCTATGTTTCATGATAAGGTATAATATTCATTGCGAAGTGTCATGTATACCTCGTATTCACTTCAAATGAATGTAAATGCGACACTTCCTTGCTAGGAAATAGCGTTTGCAGATGTCTACGTATCGCGGCATTAGAGTTCTAATGCTTCTCAAAACGCGATATCGCATCTCATTTCTATGTTTCATGATAAGATATAATATTCATTGTGGAATGTTATGTATACCTCGTATTCGTTTCAAGAGAATGTAAATGCGACACTTTCTTGCTAGGAAGTAGCGTTTGCAGATGTCTACGTATCGAAGCAATAGACTTCTAGAGCTTGCTAATTCGCGATATCGCATCTCATATCTATGTTTCATGATAATATATAATATTCATTGCGAAGTTTCATGTATACCTCGCATACAATTCAAACGAATGTGAATGCGACTGTTCCTTGCTAGGAAATAGTGTTTGCAGATGTCTACGTGTCGAAGCAATAGTGTTCTAATGCTTCTTAAATCGTCATATCGCATCTCAATCCTATGTTTCATGATAAGATATAATATTCATTGTGAAGTGTCATGTATACCTCGTATTCCTTTCAAAAGAATGTAAATGCGACACTCCCTTGTTAGGAAGTAGCGTTTGCAGATGTCTACGTATCGAACCAATAGAGTTCTAATGCTTCTTAAATCGCGATATCGCATCTCATTTCTATGTTTCATGACAGTATATAATATTCATTGCGATGGGTCATGTATACCTCGCATACACTTAAAATGTATGTAAATGCGACACTTCCTTGCTAGGAAGTAGCGTTTGCAGAAGTCTACGTATCGAACCAATAGAGTTCTAATGCTTCTTAAATCGAAATGTCGCATCCCATTTCCATGTTTCATGATAAGATATAATATTTAATGTGCAGTGTTATGTACTCCTCGTATTCACTACAAAAGAAAGTGAATGCGACAATACCTTGCCAGGAAATAGCGTTTGCAGATGTCTCCGTATCGAAGAAATAGTGTTATAATGCTTCTCAAAACGCGATATCGCTACTCATTTCTATGTTTCATGATAAGATATAGTATTCATTGTGCAGTGTTATGTATACCTCGAATTCACTTCAATAGAATGTAAATGCTACAATTCCTTGCTAGGAAATAGCGTTTGCGGATGTCTACGTATCGAAGCAATAGGTTTCTAAAGCATGCTAATTCGCGATATCGCTTCTCATTTCTATGTTTCATGATAAGATATAATATTCATTGTGGCGTGTTATGTATACTCCGTATTCACTTCAAAAGATTCTAAATGCGACACTTCCTTGCTATTTAATAGCGTTTTCAGATGTCTACGTATCGTAGCAATAGAGTTCTAACGCTTCTTAAAACGCAATATAGCATCACATTTCTATTTTTCATGATAAGATATAATATTCATTGTGCAGTGTTATGTATATCTCGTCTATACTTCAAATGGATGTAAATGCGACACTTCCTTGCTAGGAAATAGCGTTTGCAGATGTCTACGTATATTAGCAATAGAGTTCTAATACTTCTTAACACGAGACATCGCATCTCATTTCTATGTTTCATGAGAAGATATAATATTCATTGCGAAATGTGATGTATACCTCGTATTCACTCCAAAAGAATGTAAATGCGACTATTGCTTGCTAGGAAATAGCGTTTGCAGATGTCTTCGTATCGTAGCAATAGAGTTCTGATGCTACTTAAATCGCGATATCGCATCTCATTTATATGTTTCGTGATAAGATATAATATTCATTGCGAAGTGTCATGTATACCTCTTATTCACTTCAAAAGAAAGTAAATGCGACTACTGCTTGCTAGGAAATAGGGTCTGCAGATGTCTACGTATCGTAGAAATAGAGTTCTAATGCTTCTTAAAACGCGATATCGCATCTCTCTCCCATGTTTCATGATAAGATATAATACTCATTGCGAAGTGTCATGTATACCTCGTATTCTCTCCAATCGAATGTAAATGCGACACTTCCTTGCTAGGAAATGGTTTATTCAGATGTCTGCGTATCGTAACAATGGAGTTTTAATGCTACTTAAATCGCGATATCGCATCTCATATCTATGTTTCATGGCAAGATATAATATTCATTGCGAAGTGTCATGTATACCTCGTATTCACTCTAAAAGAATGTAAATGCGACACTTCCTTGCTAGGAAATATTGTTTGCAGATGTCTACGTATCGTAGCAATGGCGTTTTAGTGCTACTCAAATCGCGATATCGCATCTCATTTCTATGTTTCGTGATAAGATATAATAATCATTGCGAAGTGTCATGTATACCTCGTATTCACTCCAAAAGAATGTAAATGCGACTATTGCTTGCTAGGAAATAGCATTTGCAGATGTCTACGTATCGTAGCAATAGAGTTCTGATGCTACTTAAATCGCGATATCGCATCTCATATATATGTTTCGTGATAAGATATAATATTCATTGCGAAGTGTCATGTATACCTCTTATTCACTTCAAAAGAATGTAAGTGCCACACTTCCATGCTAGGAAATAGCGATTGCAGATGTCTCCGCATCGAGGCCATAGAGTTCTAATGCTTCTTAAAACGCGATATCGTATCTCTCTTCTATGTTTCATGGTAAGATATAATATTCATTGCGAAGTGTCATGTATACCTCGTATTCACTTCAAAAGAATGTAAATGCGACACTTCCATGCTAGAAAATAGCGTTTGCAGATGTCTACGTATCGTAGCAATAGAGTTCTAGTGCTTCTAAAAACGCGATATAGCACCTCATTCCTATGTTTCATGATAAGATATAATATTCATTGCGAAGTGTCATGTATACCTCGATTTCTCTTCACAAGAATGTAAAAGCGACACTTCCTTGCTAGGAAATAGCGTTTGCAGATGTCTACGTATCGCAGCAATAGAGTTCCAATGCTTCCTTAAACGCGATATCGCATCTCCCTTCTATGTTTCATGATAAGGTATAATATTCATTGCGAAGTGTCATGTATACCTCGTATACACTTCAAATGAATGTAAATGCGACACTTCCATGCTAGCAAAAGGCGTTTGCAGATGTCTACGTATCGTAGCAATAGAGTTCTCATGCTTCTTAAAACGCGATGTCGCATCTCACTGCTATGTTTCATGATAAGATATAATATTCATTATGGAGTGATATGTATACCTCGTACTCACTTCAAGAGAATGTAAATGCGACCCTTCCATGCTAGGGAATAGCCTTTGCAGATGTCTACGTGTCGTAGCAGTAGAGTTCTAATGCTTCTTAGAACGCGATATCGCATCTCACTTTTATGTTCCATGATAAGATATAATATTCATTGCGAAGTGTCGTGTATACCTCGTATTCACTTCAAAAGAATGTAAATGCGACACTTCCATGCTAGGAAATAGCGTTTGCAGATGCCTACGTATCGTAGCAATAGAGTTCTAATGCTTCTCAAAACGCGATATAGCACCTCATTCCAATGTTTCATGATAAAATATAATATTCATTGCGAAGTGTCATGTATATCTCGTATTCACTTCAAACGAATCTAAATGCGACACTTCCATGCTAGGAAATAGCGTGTGCAGATGTCTACGTATCGTAGCAATAGAGTTCTAATGCTTCTTAGAACGCGATATCGCATCTCACTTCTATGTTTCATGATAAGATATAATATTCATTGCGAAGTGTCATGTATACCTCCTATTCACTTCAAAAGAACGTAAATAAGACACTTCCATGCTAGGAAATAGCGTTTGCAGATGTCTATGTATCACAGCAATAGAGCACTAATTCTTCTTAAAACGAGATGTCGTATTTCATTTCTATGTTTCGTAATAAGATATAATATTCATTGTGTAATGTTATGTATACCTCGTATACACTTCAGTGAAATGTAAGTGCGAAATTTCCTTGCTAGGAAATAGAGTTTGCAGATGTCTACGTATATTAGCAATAGAGTTCTAATGCTTTTCAAAACGCGATATAGCACCTCATTCCTATGTTTCATGATAAGATATAATATTCATTGCGAAGTGTCATGTATATCTCGTATTCACATCAAAAGAATGTAAATGCGACACTTCCATGCTAGGAAATAGCAGTTGCAGATGTCTACGTATCGCAGCAATAGAGTTCCAATGCTTCCTAAAACGCGATATCGCATCTCTCTTCTATGTTTCATGATAAGGTATAATATTCATTGCGAAGCGTCATGTATACCTCGTATTCACTTCAAATGAATGTAAATGCGACACTTCCATGCTAGGAAATAGCGTTTGCAGATGTCTACGTATCGTAGCAATAGAGTTCTAATGCTTCTTAAAACGCGATATTGCATCTCACATCTATGTTTCATGATAAGATATAATATTCATTGCGAAGTGTCATGTATACCTCGTATTCACTTCAAACGAATGTAAATGCGACACTTCCATGCTAGGAAATAGCGTTTGCAGATGTCTATGTATCACAGCAATAGAGTTCTAATGCTTCTCAAAACGCGATATAGCACCTCATTCCTATGTTTCATGATAAGATATAATATTCATTGCGAAGTGCCATGTATACCTCGTATTCACTTCAAACGAATGTAAATGCGACACTTCCATGCTAGGAAATAGCGTTTGCAGATGTCTACGTATCGTAGCAATAGAATTCTAGTGCTTCTTAAAACGCGATATCGCATCTCACTGCTATGTTTCATTAGAAGATATAATATTCATTGCGAAGTGTCATGTATATCTCGTATTCACATCAAAAGAATGTAAATTCGACACTTCCATGCTAGGAAATAGCGTTTGCAGATGTCTACGTATCGCAGCAATAGAGTTCCAATGCTTCCTAAAACGCGATATCGCATCACTCTTCTATGTTTCATGATAAGGTATAATATTCATTACGAAGTGTCATGTATACCTCGTATTCACTTCAAATGAATGTAAATGCGACACTTCCATGCTAGGAAATAGCGTTTGCAGATGTCTACGTATCGTAGCAATAGAGTACTAATGCTTCTTAATAGGCGATATCGCATCTCACTGCTATGTTTCATGATAAGATATAATATTCATTGCGAAGTGTCATGTATACCTCGTATACACTTCAAAAGAATGTAAATGCGACACTTCCATGCTAGGAAGTAGCGTTTGCAGATGTCTAGGTATCGTAGCAATAGGGTTCTAATGCTTCTTAAAATGCGATATCGCATCACACTTCTATGTTTCATGATAAGATATAATATTCATTGCGAAGTGCCATGTATACCGCGATTTCACTTCACAAGAATGAAAATGCGACACTTCCTTGCTAGGAAATATTGTTTGCAGATGTCTACGTATCATAGCAATAGAGTACTAATGCTTTTTAAAACGAGATGTAGTATTTCAATTCTATGTTTCGTAATAAGATATAATATTCATTGTGTAATGTTATGTATACCTCGTATTCACTTCAGTGGAATGTAAGTGCGAAATTTCCTTGCTAGGAAATAGCGTTTGCAGATGTCTACGTATCGTAGCAATAGAGTTCTAATGCTTCTTAAAACGAGATTTAGCATCTCACTTCTATGTTTCATGATCAGATATAATATTCATTGCGAAGTGTCATGTATACCTCGTATTCACTTCAAAAGGATGTAAATGCGACACTTCCTTGCTAGGAAATAGCGTCTCCAGATGACTACGTGTCGAAACAATAGAGTTCTAATGATTCTTAAAATGCCATATCTCATCTCACTTCTATGTTTGATGATAAGGTATAATATTCATTGCGAAGCGTCATGTATACCTCGTATTCACTTCAAATGAATGTAAATGCGACACTTCCATGCTAGGAAATAGCGTTTGCAGATGTCAACGTATCGTAGCAATAGAGTTCTAATGCTTCCTAAAACGCGATATCGCATCTCACTGCTATGTTTCATGATAAGATATAATATTCATTATGGAGTGTTATGTATACCTCGTACTCACTTCAAATGAATGTAAATGTGACACTTCAATGCTAGGAAATAGCGTTTGCAGACGTCTACGTATCGTAGCAATAGAGTTCTAATGCTTCTTAAAACGCGATATCGCATCTCACTGCTATGTTTCATGAGAAGATATAATATTCATTATGGAGTGTTATGTATACCTCGTACTCACTTGAAAAGAATGTAAATGCGACCCTTCCATCCTAGGAAATAGCGTTTGCAGATGTCTACGTATCGTAGCAATAGAGTTCTAATGCTTCTTAGAACGCGATATCGCATCACACTGCTATGTTTCATGATAAGATATAATATTCATTACGAAGTGTCATGCATATCTCGTATTCACTTCAAAAGAATGTAAATGCGACACTTCAATGCTAGGAAATAGCGTTTGCAGATGTCTACGTATCGCAGCAATAGAGTTTTAATGCTTCCTAAAACGCGATATCGCACCTCTCTTCTATGTTTCATGATAAGGTATAATATTCATTGCGAAGTGCCATGTATACCTCGTATTCACTTCAAAAGAATGTAAATGCGACACTTCCTTGCTAGGAAATATTGTTTGCAGATGTCTACGTATCACAGCAATGGAGTACTAATGCTTCTTAAAACGAGATGTCGTATTTCACTTCTATGTTTCGTAATAAGATATAATATTCATTGTGTAATGTTATGTATACCTCGTATACACTTCAGTGGCATGTAAGTGCGAAATTTCCTTGCTAGGAAATAGAGTTTGCAGATGTCTACGTATAATAGCAATAGAGTTCTAATGCTTCTCAAAACGCGATATAGCACCTCACTCCTATGTTTCATGATAAGCTATAATATTCATTGCGAAGTGTCATGTATATCTCGTATTCACTTCAAAAGAATGTAAATGCGACACTTCCATGCTAGGAAATAGCGTTTGCGGATGTCTACGTATCGCAGCAATAGAGTTCTAATGCTTCCTAAAACGCGATATCGCATCTCTCTTCTATGTTTCATGATATGGTATAACATTCATTGCGAAGTGTCATGTATACCTCGTATTCACTTCAAATGAATGTAAGTGCGACACTTCCATGCTAGGAAATAGCTTTTGCAGATGTCTACGTATCGTAGCAATAGAGTTCTAATGCTTCTTAAAACGCGATATCGCATCTCACTGCTATGTTTCATGAGAAGATATAATATTCATTATGGAGTGTTGTGTATACCTCGTACTCACTTCAAAAGAATGTAAATGCGACCCTTCCATCCTAGGAAATAGCGTTTGCAGATGTCTACGTATCGTAGCAATAGAGTTCTAATGCTTCTTAGAACGCGATATCGCATCTCACTGCTATGTTTCATATAAGATATAATATTCATTACGAAGTGTCATGCATATCTCGTATTCACTTCAAAAGAATGTAAATGCGACACTTCCATGCTAGGAAATAGCGTTTGCAGATGTCTACGTATCGCAGCAATAGAGTTTTAATGCTTCCTAAAACGCGATATCGCACCTCTCTTCTATGTTTCATGATAAGGTATAATATTCATTGCGAAGTGCCATGTATACCTCGTATTCACTTCAAAAGAATGTAAATGCGACACTTCCTTGCTAGGAAATATTGTTTGCAGATGTCTACGTATCACAGCAATGGAGTACTAATGCTTCTTAAAACGAGATGTCGTATTTCACTTCTATGTTTCGTAATAAGATATAATATTCATTGTGTAATGTTATGTATACCTCGTATACACTTCTGTGGCATGTAAGTGCGAAATTTCCTTGCTAGGAAATAGAGTTTGCAGATGTCTACGTATAATAGCAATAGAGTTCTAATGCTTCTCAAAACTCGATATAGCACCTCATTCCTATGTTTCATGATAAGATGTAATATTCATTGCGAAGTGTCATGTATATCTCGTATTCACATCAAAAGAATGTAAATGCGACACTTCCATGCTAGGAAATAGCGTTTGCAGACGTCTACGTATCGCAGCAATAGAGTTCCAATGCTTCCTAAAACGCGATATCGCATCTCTCTTCTATGCTTCATGATAAGGTATAATATTCATTGCGAAGCGTCATGTATACCTCGAATTCACTTCAAATGTATGTAAATGCGACACTTCCATGCTAGGAAATATTGTTTGCAGATGTCTACGTATCACAGCAGTGGAGTACTAATGCTTCTTAAAACGAGATTTCGTATTTCACTTCTATGTTTCGTAATAAGATATAATATTCATTGTGTAATGTTATGTATACCTCGTATACACTTCAGTGGCATGTAAGTGCGAAATTTCCTTGCTAGGAAATAGAGTTTGCAGATGTCTACGTATAATAGCAATAGATTTCTAATGCTTCTCAAAACGCGATATAGCACCTCATTCCTGTGTTTCATGATAAGGTATAATATTCATTGCGAAGTGCCATGTATACCTCGTATTCACTTCAAAAGAATGTAAATGCGACACTTCCTTGCTAGGAAATATTGTTTGCAGATGTCTACGTATCACAGCAATGGAGTACTAATGCTTCCTAAAACGAGATGTCGTATTTCACTTCTATGTTTCGTAATAAGATATAATATTCATTGTGTAATGTTATGTATACCTCGTATACACTTCAGTGGCATGTAAGTGCGAAATTTCCTTGCTAGGAAATAGAGTTTGCAGATGTCTACGTATAATAGCAATAGAGTTCTAATGCTTCTCAAAACGCGATATAGCACCTCACTCCTATGTTTCATGATAAGCTATAATATTCATTGCGAAGTGTCATGTATATCTCGTATTCACTTCAAAAGAATGTAAATGCGACACTTCCATGCTAGGAAATAGCGTTTGCGGATGTCTACGTATCGCAGCAATAGAGTTCTAATGCTTCCTAAAACGCGATATCGCATCTCACTGCTATGTTTCATATAAGATATAATATTCATTACGAAGTGTCATGCATATCTCGTATTCACTTCAAAAGAATGTAAATGCGACACTTCCATGCTAGGAAATAGCGTTTGCAGATGTCTACGTATCGCAGCAATAGAGTTTTAATGCTTCCTAAAACGCGATATCGCACCTCTCTTCTATGTTTCATGATAAGGTATAATATTCATTGCGAAGTGCCATGTATACCTCGTATTCACTTCAAAAGAATGTAAATGCGACACTTCCTTGCTAGGAAATATTGTTTGCAGATGTCTACGTATCACAGCAATGGAGTACTAATGCTTCTTAAAACGAGATGTCGTATTTCACTTCTATGTTTCGTAATAAGATATAATATACATTGTGTAATGTTATGTATACCTCGTATACACTTCAGTGGCATGTAAGTGCGAAATTTCCTTGCTAGGAAATAGAGTTTGCAGATGTCTACGTATAATAGCAATAGAGTTCTAATGCTTCTCAAAACTCGATATAGCACCTCATTCCTATGTTTCATGATAAGATATAATATTCATTGCGAAGTGTCATGTATATCTCGTATTCACATCAAAAGAATGTAAATGCGACACTTCCATGCTAGGAAATAGCGTTTGCAGACGTCTACGTATCGCAGCAATAGAGTTCCAATGCTTCCTAAAACGCGATATCGCATCTCTCTTCTATGTTTCATGATAAGGTATAATATTCATTGCGAAGCGTCATGTATACCTCGAACTCACTTCAAAAGAATGTAAATGCGACACTTCCATGCTAGGAAATAGCGTTTGCAGATGTCTACGTATCGAAGCAATAGAGTTCTAATGATTCTTAAAACGCGATATCGCATCTCACTGCTATGTTTCATGAGAAGATATAATATTCATTGCGAAGTGTCATGTATACCTCGTATTCACTTCAAATGAACGTAAATAAGACACTTCCATGCTAGGAAATAGCGTTTGCAGATGTCTACGTATCGTAGCAATAGAGTTCTAATGCTTCTCAAAACGCGATATAGCACCTCTTTCCTATGTTTCATGATAAGATATAGTATTCATTGAGAAGTGTCATGTATATCTCGTATTCACTTCAAAAGAATGTAAATGCGACACTTCCATGCTAGGAAATAGCGTTTGCAGATGTCTACGTATCGCAGCAATAGAGTCCTAATGCTCCCTATAACACGATATCGCATCTCACTGCTATGTTTCATGATAAGATATAATATTCATTATGGAGTGTCATCTATACCTCGTACTCACTTCAAATGAATGTAAATGCGACACTTCCATGCTAGGATATAGCGTTTGCAGATGTCTACGTATCGCAGCAATAGAGTTTTAATGCTTCCTAAAACGCGATATCGCACCTCTCTTCTATGTTTCATGATAAGGTATAATATTCATTGCGAAGTGCCATGTATACCTCGTATTCACTTCAAAAGAATGTAAATGCGACACTTCCTTGCTAGGAAATATTGTTTGCAGATGTCTACGTATCACAGCAATGGAGTACTAATGCTTCCTAAAACGAGATGTCGTATTTCACTTCTATGTTTCGTAATAAGATATAATATTCATTGTGTAATGTTATGTATACCTCGTATACACTTCAGTGGCATGTAAGTGCGAAATTTCCTTGCTAGGAAATAGAGTTTGCAGATGTCTACGTATAATAGCAATAGAGTTCTGATGCTTCTCAAAACGCGATATAGCACCTCACTCCTATGTTTCATGATAAGCTATAATATTCATTGCGACGTGTCATGTATATCTCGTATTCACTTCAAAAGAATGTAAATGCGACACTTCCATGCTAGGAAATAGCGTTTGCGGATGTCTACGTATCGCAGCAATAGAGTTCTAATGCTTCCTAAAACGCGATATCGCATCTCTCTTCTATGTTTCATGATAAGGTATAACATTCATTGCGAAGTGTCATGTATACCTCGTATTCACTTCAAATGAATGTAAGTGCGACACTTCCATGCTAGGAAATAGCTTTTGCAGATGTCTACGTATCGTAGCAATAGAGTTCTAATGCTTCTTAAAACGCGATATCGCATCTCACTGCTATGTTTCATGAGAAGATATAATATTCATTATGGAGTGTTATGTATACCTCGTACTCACTTCAAAAGAATGTAAATGCGACCCTTCCATCCTAGGAAATAGCGTTTGCAGATGTCTACGTATCGTAGCAATAGAGTTCTAATGCGTCTTAAAACGAGATGCCGCAATTCATTTCTATGTTCCGTAATAAGATATAATATTCATTGTGTAATGTTATGTATACCTCGTATTCACTTCAGTGGAATGTAAGTGCGAAATTTCCTTGCTAGGAAATAGTGTTTGCAGATGTCTACGTATCGTAGCAATAGAGTTCTAATGCTTCTTAAAACGCGATATCGCATCTCACTGCTATGTTTCATGATAAGATATAATATTCATTGCGAAGTGTCATGCATATCTCGTATTCACTTCAAAAGAATGTAAATGCGACACTTCCATGCTAGGAAATAGCGTTTGCAGATGTCTACGTATCGCAGCAATAGAGTTCCAATGCTTCCTAAAACGCGATATCGCATCTCTCTTCTATGTTTCATGATAAGGTGTAATATTCATTGCGAAGCGTCATGTATACCTCGTATTCACTTCAAATGAACGTAAATAAGACACTTCCATGCTAGGAAATAGCGTTTGCAGATGTCTACGTATCGTAGCAATAGAGTTCTAATGCTTCTTAGAACGCGATATCGCATCTCACTTCTATGTTTCATGATAAGATATAATATTCACTACGAAGTGTCATGTATACCTCGTATTCACTTCAAATGAATGTAAATGCCACACTTCCATGCTAGGAAATAGCGTTTGCAGATGTCTACGTATCACAGCAATAGAGTACTATTGCTTCTTAAAACGAGATGTCGTATTTCATTTCTATGTTCCGTAATAAGATATAATATTCATTGTGTAATGTTATGTATACCTCGTATTCACTTCAGTGGAATGTAAGTGCGAAATTTCCTTGCTAGGAAATAGCGTTTGCAGATGTCTACGTATCGTAGCAAAAGAGTTCTAATGCTTCTTAAAACGCGATATCGCATCTCACTGCTATGTTTCATGATAAGATATAATATTCATTATGGAGTGTTATGTATACCTCGTACTCACTTCAAAAGAATGTAAATGCGACCCTTCCATGCTAGGAAATAGCCTTTGCAGATGTCTACGTATCGTAGCTATAGAGTTCTAATGCTTCTCAAAACGCGATATCGCATCTCATTTCTATGTTTCGTGATAAGATATAATATTCATTGCGAAGTGTTTTGTATACCTCTCATACACTTAAAATGAATGTAAATGCGACACTTCCTTTCTAGGAAATAGCGTTTCCAGATGTCCACGTATCGTAGCAATAGAGTGCTAATGCTACTTAAAACGCGACATCGCATCTCATTTCTATGTTTCACGATAAGATATAATATTCATTGCGAAGTGTCATATATACCTCGTATTCCTTTCAAAAGAATGTAAATGCGACACTTCCTTGCTAGCAAGTAGCGTTTGCAGATGTCTACGTATCGAAGCAATAGACATCTAATGCTTCATAAATCGCCATATGGCATCTCATTTCTATGTTTCATGATAAGATATAATATTCATTATGGAGTGTTATGTATACCTCGTACTCACTTCAAAAGAATGTAAATGCGACACTTCCTTTCTAGGAAATAGCGTTTCCAGATGTCCACGTATCGTAGCAATAGAGTGCTAATGCTACTTAAAACGCGACATCGCATTTCATTTCTATGTTTCATGATAAGATATAATATTCATTGCGAAGTGTTATGTATACCTCGTATTCCTTTCAAAAGAATGTAAATGCGACACTTCCTTGCTAGCAAGTAGCGTTTGCAGATGTCTACGTATCGAAGCAATAGACATCTAATGCTTCATAAATCGCCATATCGCATCTCATTTCTATGTTTCATGATAAGATATAATATTCATTGTGGAATGTTATGTATACCTCGTATTCGTTTCAAAAGAATGTAAATGCGACACTTTCTTGCTAGGAAGTAGCGTTTGCAGATGTCTACGTATCCAAGCAATAGATTTCTAATGCTTCTTAAATCGTCATATCGCATCTCATTTCTATGTTTCATGATAAGATATAATATTCATTGCGAAGTGACACGTATACCTCGTATTCCTTTCAAAAGAATGTAAATGCGACACTTCCTTGCTCGGAAGTAGCGTTTGCAGATGTCTACGTATCGAAGCAATAGTGTTCTTGTTCTTCTTAGATCGCGATATCGCACTTCATTTCTATGTTTCATGATAAGATATAATATTCATTGCGAAGTGTCATGTATACCTTGTATTCCTTTCAAAAGAATGTAAATGCGACACTTCCTTGCTAGGAAGTAGCGTTTGCAGATGTCTACGTATCGAAGCAATAGATTTCTAATGCTTCTTAAATCGTCATATCGCATCTCATTTCTATGTTTCATGATAAGATATAATATTCATTGCGAAGTGTCACGTATACCTCGTATTCCTTTCAAAAGAATGTAAATGCCACACTTCCTTGCTAAGAAGTAGCGTTTGCAGATGTCTACGTATCGAAGCAACAGTGTTCTAATTCTTCTTAAATCGCGATATTGCATCTCATCTCTATGTTTCATGGTAGGATATATTATTCATTGTGGAGTGTTATGTATACCTCGATTTCACTTTAAAAGAATGTAAATGCGACACTTCCCTGCTGGGAAATAGCGTTTGCCGATGTCTACGTATCGAAGCAGTAGAGTTCTAATGCTTCTTAAATCGCCATATTCGCATCTCATTTCTATGTTTCATGATAAGATGTAATATTCATTGTGCAGTGTTATGTATATCTCGTCTATACTTCAAATGGATGTAAATGCGACACTTCCTTGCTAGGAAATAGCGTTTGCCGATGTCTACGTATCGAAGCAGTAGAGTTCTAATGCTTATTAAATCGCCATATCGCATCTCATTTCTATGTTTCATGATAAGATATAATATTCATTGCGAAGTGTCATGTATACCTTGTATTCCTTTCAAAAGAATGTAAATGCGACACTTCCTTGCTAGGAAGTAGCGTTTGCAGATGTCTACGTATCGAACCAATAGAGTTCTAATGCTTCTTAAATCGCGATATCGCATCTCATTTCTATGTTTCACGACAATATATAATATTCATTGCGATGGGTCATGTATACCTCGCATACACTTAAAATGTATGTAAATGCGACACTTCCTTGCTAGGAAATAGCGTTTGCAGATGTCTACGTATCGAGGCATTAGAGTTCTAAAACCTCCTAATTCGCGATATCGCATCTCATTTCTATGTTTCACGATAAGATATAATATTCACTGTGGAGTCTTATGTATACCTCGTACTCGTTTCAATAGAATGTAAATGCGACACGTCCTTGCTAGGAAGTAGCGTTTGCAGATGCCTACGTATCGAAGCAATATTGTTCTAATGATCCTTAAATCGCGATATCGCACCTCATTTCTATGTTTCATGACAGTATATAATATTCATTGCGAAGGGTCATGTATACCTCGCATACACTTAAAATGAATGCAAATGCGACACTTCCTTGCTAGGAAATAGCGTTTGCAGATGTCTACGTATCGAAGAAATAGATTTCTAAAGCTTGCTAATTCGCGATATCGCATCTCATATCTATGTTTCATGATAATATATAATATTCATTGCGAAGTTTCATGTATACCTCGCATACAATTCAAACGAATGTGAATGCGACAGTTCCTTGCTAGGAAATAGCGTTTGCAGATGTCTACGTATCGAAGCAATAGTTTTCTAATGCTTCTTAAATCGTCATATCTCATCTAATATCTACGTTTCATGATAAGGTATAATATCCATTGCGAAGTGTCATGTATACCTCGTATTCCTTTCAAAGGAATGTAAATGCAACACTTCCTTGCTAGGAAATAGCGTTTGCAGGTGTCTACGTATCGAAGCAATAGACATCTAATGCTTCATATATCGCGATATCGCATCTCATTTCTATGTTTCATGATAAGATATAATATTCATTGTGGAATGTTATGTATACCTCGTATTCGTTTCAAAAGAATGTAAATGCGACACTTTCTTGCTAGGAAATAGCGTTTGCAGATGTCTACGTATCGAAGAAATAGATTTCTAAAGCTTGCTAATTCGCGATATCGCATCTCATATCTATGTTTCATGATAATATATAATATTCATTGCGAAGTTTCATGTATACCTCGCATACAATTCAAACGAATGTGAATGCGGCTGTTCCTTGCTAGGAAATAGTGCTTGCAGATGTCTACGTGTCGAAGCAATAGTGTTCTAATGCTTCTTAAATCGTCATATCGCATCTCAATTCTATGTTTCATGATAAGATATAATATTCATTGCGAAGTGTTATGTATACCTCGTATTCACTTCAAAAGAATGTAAATGCGACTATTCCTTGCTAGGAAGTAGCGTTTGCAGATGCCTACGTATCGTAGCAATAGAGTTCTAATGCTTCTTAGATCGCGATATCGCATCTAATATCTATGATTCGTGATAAGTTAGAATATTCATTCCGAAGTGTCATGTATACCTCGAATTCACTTCAAAGAATGTAAATGCGACACTTCCATGCTAGGAAATAGCGTTTGCTGATGTCTCCGCATCGAGGCAATAGGGTTCTAATGCTTCTTAAAACGCGATATGGCATCTCACATCTATGTTACGTGATAAGATATAATGTTCATTGCGAAGTGTCATGTATACCTCGCATTCACTTCAAAATAATGTAAATGCGAATCTTCCTTGCTAGGAAATAGCGTTTGCAGATGTCTACGTATCGAAGCAATAGGTTTCTAAAGCCTGCTAATTCGCGATATCGCTTCTCATTTCTATGTTTCATGATAAGATATAATATTCATTGTGGCGTGTTATGTATACTCCGTATTTACTTCAAAAGATTCTAAATGCGACAATTCCTTGCTATTTAATAGCGTTTTCAGATGTCTACGTATCGTAGCAATGGAGTTCTAACGCTTCTTAAAACGCAATATAGCATCACATTTCTATTTTTCATGATAAGATATAATATTCATTGTGCAGTGTTATGTATATCTCGTCTATACTTCAAATGGATGTAAATGCGACACTTCCTTGCTAGGAAATAGCGTTTGCAGATGTCTACGTATCGAAGCAGTAGAGTTCTAATGCTTCTTAAATCGCGATATCTCATCTCATTTCAATGTTTCGTAATAACATGTAATATTCATTGTGTAATGTTGTGTATACCTCGTATTCACTTCAAAAGAATGTAAATGCGACATTTCCTTGCTAGGAAATAGCGTCTCCAGATATCTACGTATCGTAGCAATAGAGTACTAATGCTTCTTAAAGCGCGATATTGCGTTCCATTTCAATGTTTCATAATAAGATATAATATCCATTGCGAAGTGTCATGTATACCTCGTATTCACTTCAAAAGAATGTAAATGCGACACTTCCTTACTAGGAAATAGAGTTTGCAGATGTCTACGAATCGTAGCAATAGAGTTCTAATGTCTCTCAAAACGCGATATCGCATCCCATTCCTATGCTTCATGATAAGATATACTATTCATTGCGAAGTGTCATGTATACCTCGTATTCACTTCAGAAGAATATGAATGCGAATCTTCCTTGCTAGGAAATAGCGTTTGCAGATGACTACGTATCGTAGCAATAGAGTTCTAATGCTTCTTAAAACGCGATATCGCATCTCACTCCTATGTTACGTGATAAGATATAATGTTCATTGCGAAGTGTCATGTATACCTCGCATTCACTTCAAAATAATGTAAATGCGAATCTTCCTTGCTAGGAAATAACGTTTGCAGATGTCTACGTATCGTAGCAATAGAGTTCTAATGTCTCTCAAAACGCGATATCGCATCTCATTTCTATGCTTCATGATAAGATATAATATTCATTGCGAAGTGTCATGTATACCTCGTATTCACTCCAAACGAATGTAAATGCGACACTTCCGTGCTAGGAAATAGCGTTTGCAGATATCTGCGCATCGAGGCAATAGGGATCTAATGCTTCTTAAAACGCGATATCGCATCTCATTTATATGTTTCGTGATAAGATAAGATATTCATTGCGAAGTGTTATGTATACCTCGTATTCACTTCAAAAGAATGTAAATGAAACACTTCCTTGTTAGGAAATAGCTTTTGCAGATGTCTACGTATATTAGCGGTAGAGTTCTAATACTTCTTAACACGAGACATCGCATCTCATTTCTATGTTTCATGAGAAGATATAATATTCATTGCGAAGTGTCATGTATACCTCGTATTCGCTCCAAACGAATGTAAATGCGACACTTCCTTGCTAGGAAATAGCGTTTGCAGATATCTGCGCATCGAGGCAATAGGGATCTAATGCTTCTTAAAACGCGATATCGCATCTCACTTCTATGTTACATGATAAGATATAATGTTAATTGCGAAGTGTCATGCATACCTCGTATTCACTTCATAAGAATGTAAATGCGACTATTCCTTGCTAGGAAATAGCGTTTGCAGATGCCTACGTATCGTAGCAATAGAGTTCTAATGCTTCTTAGATCGCGATATCGCATCTAATATCTATGATTCGTGATAAGTTAGAATATTCATTCCGAAGTGTCATGTATACCTCGAATTCACTTCAAAAGAATGTAAATGCGACACTTCCATTCTAGGAAATAGCGTTTGCTGATGTCTCCGCATCGAGGCAATAGGGTTCTAATGCTTCTTAAAACGCGATATGGCATCTCACATCTATGTTACGTGATAAGATATAATGTTCATTGCGAAGTGTCATGTATACCTCGCATTCACTTCAAAAGAATGTAAATGCGAATCTTCCTTGCTAGGAAATAGCGTTTGCAGATGTCTACGTATCGTAGCAATAGAGTTCTAATGTCTCTCAAAACGCGATATCGAATCCCATTCCTATGCTTCATGATAAGATATAATATTCATTGCGAAGTGTCATGTATACCTCGTGTTCACTTCAGAAGAATATAAATGCGAATCTTCCTTGCTAGGAAATAGCGTTTGCAGATGACTACGTATCGTAGCAATAGAGTTCTAATGCTTCTTAAAACGCGATATCGCATCTCACTTCTATGTTACGTGATAAGATATAATGTTCATTGCGAAGTGTCTTGTATACCTCGCATTCACTTCAAAATAATGTAAATGCGAATCTTCCTTGCTAGGAAATAGCGTTTGCAGATGACTACGTATCGTAGCAATAGAGTTCTAATGCTTCTCAAAACGCGATATCGCATCTCATATCGATGCTGCATGATAAGATATAATATTCATAGCGAAGTGTCATGTATACCTCGTATTCACTCCAAACGAATGTAAATGCGACACTTCCTTGCTAGGAAATAGCGTTTGCAGATATCTGCGCATCGAGGCAATAGGGATCTAATGCTTCTTAGATCGCGATATGGCATCTCATTTCTATGTTTTGTAATAAGTTATAATATTCATTCCGAAGTGTCATGTAAACCTCGAATTCACTTCAAAAGAATGTAAATGCGACTATTGGTTGCTAGGAAATAGCGATTGCAGATGTCTACGTATCGTAGCAATAGAATTCTAATGCTTCTCAAAACGCGTTATAGCATCTCATTTCTATGGTTCCTGATAAGATATAATATTCATTGCGAAGTGTAATGTACACCTCGTATTCACTTCAAAATAATGTAAATGCGACACTTCCATGCTAGGAAATAGCGTATGCAGCTGTCTACGCGTCGAGGCAATAGAGATCTAATGCTTCTTAAAACGCGATATCGCATCACACTACTATGTTTCATGATAAGATATAATATTCATTGCGAAGTGTCATGTATACCTCGTATTCCCTCCAAACGAATGTAAATGCGACACTTCCGTGCTAGGAAATGGCGTATTCAGATGTCTACGTATCGTAGCAATAGAGTTCTAATGCTACTTAAATCGCGATATCGCATCTCATTTATATGTTTCGTGATAAGATATAATATTCATCGCGAAGTGCAGGTATACCTCGTATTCACTTCAAAAGAATGTAAATGCGACACTTCCATGCTAGGAAATAGCGTCTGCAGATGTCTACGCGTCGAGCCAATAGAGTTCTAATGCTTCTTAAAACGCGATATTGAATCTCAATTCTATGTTTCATTATAAGATATAATATTCATTGCGAAGTGTCATGTATACCTCGAATTCACTTCAAAAGAATGTAAATGCGAAACTTCCATGCTAGGAAATAGCGTTTGCAGATATCTCCGCATCGAGGAAATACGGTTCTAACTCTTCTTAAGACGCGATATCGCATCTCACTTTTATGTTACATGATAAGATATAATGTTCATTGCGAAGTGTCATATATACCTCGTATTCACTTCAGAAGAATGTAAATGCTAATCTTCCTTGCTAGGAAATAGCGTTTGCAGATGACTACGTATCGTAGCAATGGAGTTCTAATACTTCTCAAAACGAGATATCGCATCTCATTTCTATGCTTTATGATAAGATATAATATTCATTGCGGAGTGTCATGTATACCTCGTATTCAATTCAAAAGTATGTAAATGCGACTATTGCCTGCTAGGAAATAGCGTTTGCAGATGTCTACGTATCGCAGCAATAGAGTTCTAATGCTACTTAAATCGCGGAATCGCATCTCATTTATATGTTTCGTGATAAGATATAATATTCATTGCGAAGTGTCATGTATACCTCGTATTCAATTCAAAAGAATGTAAGTGCGGCACTTCCATGCTAGGTAATAGCGTTTGCAGATATCTCCGCATCGAGGCCAGAGAGATCTAATGCTTCTTAAAACGCGAAATCGCATCTCACTTCTATGTTTCATGATAAGATATAATATTCATTGCGATGTGTCATGTATATCTCGTACTCACTTCAAAAGAATGTAAATGCGTCTATTCCTTGCTAGGAAACAGCGTTTGCAGATGTCTACGTATCGTAGCAATGGAGTTCTAATGCTTCTTAAATCGCGATATCGCATCTCATTTCTATGTTACATGATAAGATATAATGTTCATTGCGAAGTGTCATGTATACCTCGTATTCACTCCAAACGAATGTAAATGCGACCCTTCCTTGCTAGGAAATAGCGTATTCAGATGTCTACATATCGTAGCAATAGAGTTCTAATGCTACTTATATCGCGATATCGCATCTCTCTTCTATGTTTCATGATAAGATATAATATTCATTGCGAAGTGTCATGTATACCTCGTATTCACTTCAAAAGAATGTAAATGCGTCTATTCCTTGCTAGGAAATAGCGTTTGCAGATGTCTACGTATCGTAGCAATAGAGTTCTGATGCTACTTAAATCGCAATATCGCATCTCATTTATATGTTTCGTGATAAGATATAATATTCATCGCGAAGTGTCAGGTATACCTCGTATTCACTTCAAAAGAATGTAAATGCGACACTTCCATGCTAGGAAATAGCGTCTGCAGATGTCTACGCGTCGAGCCAATAGAGTTCTAATGCTTCTTAAAACGCGATATCGAATCTCAATTCTATGTTTCATTCTAAGATATAATATTCATTGCGAAGTGTCATGTGTACCTCGAATTCACTTCAAACGAATGTAAATGCGACACTTTCATGCTAGGAAATAGCGTTTGCAGATGTCTACGTATCGTAGCAATAGAGTTCTAATGCTTCTTAAAACGCGATATCGCATCTCACTGCTATGTTTCATGAGAAGATATAATATTCATTATGGAGTGATATGTATACCTCGTACTCACTTCAAAAGAAAGTAAATGCGACCCTTCCATGCTAGGGAATAGCCTTTGCAGATGTCTACGTATCGTAGCAATAGAGTTCTAATGCTTCTTAGAACGCGATATCGCATCTAACTTTTATGTTTCATGATAAGATATAATATTCATTGCGAAGTGTCATGTATACCTCGTATTCACTTCAAAAGAATGTAAATGCGACACTTCCATGCTAGGAAATAGCGTTTGCAGATGTCTACGTATCGTAGCAATAGAGCTCTAATGCTTCTCAAAACGCGATATAGCACCTCATTCCTATGTTTCATGATAAGATATAATATTCATTGCGAAGTGTCATGTATATCTCGTATTCACTTCAAACGAATGTAAATGCGACACTTCCATGCTGGGAAATAGCGTTTGCAGATGTCTACGTATCGTAGCAATAGAGTTCTAATGCTTCTTAAAACGCGATATCGCATCTCACTGCTATGTTTCATGAGAAGATATAATATTCATTATGGAGTGTTATGTATACCTCGTACTCACTTCAAAAGAAAGTAAATGCGACCCTTCCATGCTAGGGAATAGCCTTTGCAGATGTCTACGTATCGTAGCAATAGAGTTCTAATGCTTCTTAGAACGCGATGTCGCATCTCACATTTATGTTTCATGATAAGATATAATATTCATTGCGAAGTGTCATGTATACCTCGTATTCACTTCAAAAGAATGTAAATGCGACACTTCCATGCTAGGAAATTGCGTTTGCAGATGTCTACGTATCGTAGCAATAGAGTTCTAGTGCTACTAAAAACGCGATATAGCACCTCATTCCTATGTTTCATGATAAGATATAATATTCATTGCGAAGTGTCATGTATACCTCGATTTCTCTTCACAAGAATGTAAAAGCGACACTTCCTTGCTAGGAAATAGCGTTTGCAGATGTCTACGTATCGCAGCAATAGAGTTCCAATGCTTCCTTAAACGCGATATCGCATCTCCCTTCTATGTTTCATGATAAGGTATAATATTCATTGCGAAGTGTCATGTATACCTCGTATTCACTTCAAATGAATGTAAATGCGACACTTCCATGCTAGGAAATAGCGTTTGCAGATGTCTACGTATCACAGCAATAGAGTACTAATGCTTCTTACAACGAGATGTCGTATTTCATTTCTATGTTTCGTAATAAGATATACTATTCATTGTGTAATGTTATGTATACCTCGTATTCACTTCAGTGGAATGTAAGTGCGAAATTTCGTTGCTAGGAAATAGAGTTTGCAGATGTCTACGTATATTAGCAATAGAGTTCTAATGCTTCTCAGAACGCGATATAGCACCTCATTCCTATGTTTCATGATAAGATATAATATTCATTATGAAGTGTTATGTATACCTCGTACTCACTTCAAAAGAAAGTAAATGCGACCCTTCCATGCTAGGGAATAGCCTTTGCAGATGTCTACGTATCGTAGCAATAGAGTTCTAATGCTTCTTAGAACGCGATATCGCATCTCACATCTATGTTTCATGATAAGATATAATATTCATTGCGAAGTGTCATGTATACCTCGTATTCACTCGAAAGAACGTAAATAAGACACTTCCATGCTAGGAAATAGCGTTTGTAGATGTCTACGTATCACAGCAATAGAGCACTAATGCTTCTTAAAACGAGAAGTCGTATTTCATTTCTATGTTTCGTAATAAGATATAATAATCATTGTGTAATGTTATGTATACCTCGTATTCACTTCAGTGAAATGTAAGTGCGAAATTTCCTTGCTAGGAAATAGAGATTGCAGATGTCTACGTATATTAGCAATAGAGTTCTAATGCTTCTCAAAACGCGATATAGCACCTCATTCCTATGTTTCATGATAAGATATAATATTCATTGCGAAGTGTCATGTATATCTCGTATTCACATCAAAAGAATGTAAATGCGACACTTCCATGCTAGGTAATAGCGTTTGCAGATGTCTACGTATCGCAGCAATAAAGTTCCAATGCTTCCTAAAACGCGATATCGCATCTCTCTTCTATGTTTCATGACAAGGTATAATATTCATTGCGAAGTGTCATGTATACCTCGTATACACTTCAAATGAATGTAAATGCGACACTTCCATGCTAGCAAAAGGCGTTTGCAGATGTCTACGTATCGTAGCAATAGAGTTCTCATGCTTCTTAAAACGCGATATCGCATCTCACTGCTATGTTTCATGATAAGATATAATATTCATTATGGAGTGATATGTATACCTCGTACTCACTTCAAAAGAATGTAAATGCGACCCTTCCATGCTAGGGAATAGCCTTTGCAGATGTCTACGTATCGTAGCAGTAGAGTTCTAATGCTTCTTAGAACGCGATATCGCATCTCACTTTTATGTTTCATGATAAGATATAATATTCATTGCGAAGTATCGTGTATACCTCGTATTCACTTCAAAAGAATGTAAATGCGACACTTCCATGCTAGGAAATAGCGTTTGCAGATGCCTACGTATCGTAGCAATAGAGTTCTAATGCTTCTCAAAACGCGATATAGCACCTCATTCCTATGTTTCATGATAAAATATAATATTCATTGCGAAGTGTCATGTATATCTCGTATTCACTTCAAACGAATCTAAATGCGACACTTCCATGCTAGGAAATAGCGTGTGCAGATGTCTACGTATCGTAGCAATAGAGTTCTAATGCTTCTTAGAACGCGATATCGCATCTCACTTCTATGTTTCATGATAACATATAATATTCATTGCGAAGTGTCATGTATACCTCCTATTCACTTCAAAAGAACGTAAATAAGACACTTCCATGCTAGGAAATAGCGTTTGCAGATATCTATGTATCACAGCAATAGAGCACTAATTCTTCTTAAAACGAGATGTCGTATTTCATTTCTATGTTTCGTAATAAGATATAATATTCATTGTGTAATGTTATGTATACCTCGTATTCACTTCAGTGAAATGTAAGTGCGAAATTTCCTTGCTAGGAAATAGAGTTTGCAGATGTCTACGTATATTAGCAATAGAGTTCTAATGCTTTTCAAAACGCGATATAGCACCTCATTCCTATGTTTCATGATAAGATATAATATTCATTGCGAAGTGTCATGTATATCTCGTATTCACATCAAAAGCATGTAAATGCGACACTTCCATGCTAGGAAATAGCAGTTGCAGATGTCTACGTATCGCAGCAATAGAGTTCCAATGCTTCCTAAAACGCGATATCGCATCTCTCTTCTATGTTTCATGATAAGGTATAATATTCATTGCGAAGCGTCATGTATACCTCGTATTCACTTCAAATGAATGTAAATGCGACACTTCCATGCTAGGAAATAGCGTTTGCAGATGTCTACGTATCGTAGCAATAGAGTTCTAATGCTTCTTAAAACGCGATATTGCATCTCACATTTATGTTTCATGATAAGATATAATATTCATTGCGAAGTGTCATGTATACCTCGTATTCACTTCAAACGAATGTAAATGCGACACTTCCATGCTAGGAAATAGCGTTTGCAGATGTCTATGTATCACAGCAATAGAGTTCTAATGCTTCTCAAAACGCGATATAGCACCTCATTCCTATGTTTCATGATAAGATATAATATTCATTGCGAAGTGTCATGTATACCTCATATTCACTTCAAACGAATGTAAATGCGACACTTCCATGCTAGGTAATAGCGTTTGCAGATGTCTACGTATCGCAGCAATAAAGTTCCAATGCTTCCTAAAACGCGATATCGCATCTCTCTTCTATGTTTCATGACAAGGTATAATATTCATTGCGAAGTGTCATGTATACCTCGTATACACTTCAAATGAATGTAAATGCGACACTTCCATGCTAGCAAAAGGCGTTTGCAGATGTCTACGTATCGTAGCAATAGAGTTCTCATGCTTCTTAAAACGCGATATCGCATCTCACTGCTATGTTTCATGATAAGATATAATATTCATTATGGAGTGATATGTATACCTCGTACTCACTTCAAAAGAATGTAAATGCGACCCTTCCATGCTAGGGAATAGCCTTTGCAGATGTCTACGTATCGTAGCAGTAGAGTTCTAATGCTTCTTAGAACGCGATATCGCATCTCACTTTTATGTTTCATGATAAGATATAATATTCATTGCGAAGTATCGTGTATACCTCGTATTCACTTCAAAAGAATGTAAATGCGACACTTCCATGCTAGGAAATAGCGTTTGCAGATGCCTACGTATCGTAGCAATAGAGTTCTAATGCTTCTCAAAACGCGATATAGCACCTCATTCCTATGTTTCATGATAAAATATAATATTCATTGCGAAGTGTCATGTATATCTCGTATTCACTTCAAACGAATCTAAATGCGACACTTCCATGCTAGGAAATAGCGTGTGCAGATGTCTACGTATCGTAGCAATAGAGTTCTAATGCTTCTTAGAACGCGATATCGCATCTCACTTCTATGTTTCATGATAACATATAATATTCATTGCGAAGTGTCATGTATACCTCCTATTCACTTCAAAAGAACGTAAATAAGACACTTCCATGCTAGGAAATAGCGTTTGCAGATATCTATGTATCACAGCAATAGAGCACTAATTCTTCTTAAAACGAGATGTCGTATTTCATTTCTATGTTTCGTAATAAGATATAATATTCATTGTGTAATGTTATGTATACCTCGTATTCACTTCAGTGAAATGTAAGTGCGAAATTTCCTTGCTAGGAAATAGAGTTTGCAGATGTCTACGTATATTAGCAATAGAGTTCTAATGCTTTTCAAAACGCGATATAGCACCTCATTCCTATGTTTCATGATAAGATATAATATTCATTGCGAAGTGTCATGTATATCTCGTATTCACATCAAAAGCATGTAAATGCGACACTTCCATGCTAGGAAATAGCAGTTGCAGATGTCTACGTATCGCAGCAATAGAGTTCCAATGCTTCCTAAAACGCGATATCGCATCTCTCTTCTATGTTTCATGATAAGGTATAATATTCATTGCGAAGCGTCATGTATACCTCGTATTCACTTCAAATGAATGTAAATGCGACACTTCCATGCTAGGAAATAGCGTTTGCAGATGTCTACGTATCGTAGCAATAGAGTTCTAATGCTTCTTAAAACGCGATATTGCATCTCACATCTATGTTTCATGATAAGATATAATATTCATTGCGAAGTGTCATGTATACCTCGTATTCACTTCAAACGAATGTAAATGCGACACTTCCATGCTAGGAAATAGCGTTTGCAGATGTCTATGTATCACAGCAATAGAGTTCTAATGCTTCTCAAAACGCGATATAGCACCTCATTCCTATGTTTCATGATAAGATATAATATTCATTGCGAAGTGTCATGTATACCTCATATTCACTTCAAACGAATGTAAATGCGACACTTCCATGCTAGGAAATAGCGTTTGCAGATGTCTACGTATCGTAGCAATAGAATTCTAATGCTTCTTAAAACGCGATATCGCATCTCACTGCTATGTTTCATTAGAAGATATAATATTCATTGCGAAGTGTCATGTATATCTCGTATTCACATCAAAAGAATGTAAATGCGACACTTCCATGCTAGGAAATAGCGTTTGCAGATGTCTACGTATCGCAGCAATAGAGTTCCAATGCTTCCTAAAACGCGATATCGCATCACTCTTCTATGTTTCATGATAAGGTATAATATTCATTACGAAGTGTCATGTATACCTCGTATTCACTTCAAATGAATGTAAATGCGACACTTCCATGCTAGGAAATAGCGTTTGCAGATGTCTACGTATCGTAGCAATAGAGTACTAATGCTTCTTAATACGCGATATCGCATCTCACTGCTATGTTTCATGATAAGATATAATATTCATTGCGAAGTGTCATGTATACCTCGTATTCACTTCAAAAGAATGTAAATGCGACACTTCCATGCTAGGAAGTAGCGTTTGCAGATGTCTAGGTATCGTAGCAATAGGGTTCTAATGCTTCTTAAAATGCGATATCGCATCACACTTCTATGTTTCATGATAAGATATAATATTCATTGCGAAGTGCCATGTATACCGCGATTTCACTTCACAAGAATGAAAATGCGACACTTCCTTGCTAGGAAATATTGTTTGCAGATGTCTACGTATCATAGCAATAGAGTACTAATGCTTCTTAAAACGAGATGTCGTATTTCAATTCTATGTTTCGTAATAAGATATAATATTCATTGTGTAATGTTATGTATACCTCGTATTCACTTCAGTGGAATGTAAGTGCGAAATTTCCTTGCTAGGAAATAGCGTTTGCAGATGTCTACGTATCGTAGCAATAGAGTTCTAATGCTTCTTAAAACGAGATTTCGCATCTCACTTCTATGTTTCGTGATCAGATATAATATTCATTGCGAAGTGTCATGTATACCTCGTATTCACTTCAAAAGGATGTAAATGCGACACTTCCTTGCTAGGAAATAGCGTCTCCAGATGACTACGTGTCGAAACAATAGAGTTCTAATTATTCTTAAAATGCCATATCTCATCTCACTTCTATGTTTGATGATAAGGTATAATATTCATTGCGAAGCGTCATGTATACCTCGTATTCACTTCAAATGAATGTAAATGCGACACTTCCATGCTAGGAAATAGCGTTTGCAGATGTCTACGTATCGTAGCAATAGAGTTCTAATGCTTCCTAAAACGCGATATCGCATCTCACTGCTATGTTTCATGATAAGATATAATATTCATTATGGAGTGTTATGTATACCTCGTACTCACTTCAAATGAATGTAAATGTGACACTTCAATGCTAGGAAATAGCGTTTGCAGATGTCTACGTATCGTAGCAATAGAGTTCTAATGCTTCTTAAAACGCGATACCGCATCTCACTGCTATGTTTCATGAGAAGATATAATATTCATTATGGAGTGTTATGTATACCTCGTACTCACTTCAAAAGAATGTAAATGCGACCCTTCCATCCTAGGAAATAGCGTTTGCAGATGTCTACGTATCGTAGCAATAGAGTTCTAATGCTTCTTAGAACGCGATATCGCATCTCACTGCTATGTTTCATGATAAGATATAATATTCATTACGAAGTGTCATGCATATCTCGTATTCACTTCAAAAGAATGTAAATGCGACACTTCCATGCTAGGAAATAGCGTTTGCAGATGTCTACGTATCGCAGCAATAGAGTTTTAATGCTTCCTAAAACGCGATATCGCACCTCTCTTCTATGTTTCATGATAAGGTATAATATTCATTGCGAAGTGCCATGTATACCTCGTATTCACTTCAAAAGAATGTATATGCGACACTTCCTTGCTAGGAAATATTGTTTGCAGATGTCTACGTATCACAGCAATGGAGAACTAATGCTTCTTAAAACGAGATGTCGTATTTCACTTCTATGTTTCGTAATAAGATATAATATTCATTGTGTAATGTTATGTATACCTCGTATACACTTCAGTGGCATGTAAGTGCGAAATTTCCTTGCTAGGAAATAGAGTTTGCAGATGTCTACGTATAATAGCAATAGAGTTCTAATGCTTCTCAAAACGCGATATAGCACCTCACTCCTATGTTTCATGATAAGCTATAATATTCATTGCGAAGTGTCATGTATATCTCGTATTCACTTCAAAAGAATGTAAATGCGACACTTCCATGCTAGGAAATAGCGTTTGCGGATGTCTACGTATCGCAGCAATAGAGTTCTAATGCTTCCTAAAACGCGATATCGCATCTCTCTTCTATGTTTCATGATAAGGTATAACATTCATTGCGAAGTGTCATGTATACCTCGTATTCACTTCAAATGAATGTAAGTGCGACACTTCCATGCTAGGAAATAGCTTTTGCAGATGTCTACGTATCGTAGCAATAGAGTTCTAATGCTTCTTAAAACGCGATATCGCATCTCACTGCTATGTTTCATGATAAGATATAATAATCATTATGGAGTGTTATGTATACCTCGTACTCACTTCAAAAGAATGTAAATGCGACCCTTCCATGCTAGGAAATAGCCTTTGCACATGTCTACGTATCGTAGCTATAGAGTTCTAATGCTTCTCAAAACGCGATATAGCATCTCATTCCTATGTTTCATGATAAAATATAATATTCATTGCGAAGTGTCATGTATACCTCGATTTTACTTCACAAGAATGTAAATGCGACACTTCCTTCCTAGGAAATATTGTTTGCAGATGTCTACGTATCACAGCAATAGAGTAATAATGCTTCTTAAAACGAGATGTCGTATTTCATTTCTATGTTTCGTAATAAGATATAATACTCATTGTGTAATGTTATGTATACCTCGTATTCACTTCAGTGGAATGTCCATGCTAGGAAATAGAGTTTGCAGATGTCTACGCATATTAGCAATAGAGTTCTAATGCTTCTCAAAACGCGATATAGCACCTCATTCCTATGTTTCATGATAAGATATAATATTCATTGCGAAGTGTCATGTATATCTCGTATTCACTTCAAAAGAATGTAAATGCGACACTTCCATGCGAGGAAATAGCGTTTGCAGATGTCTACGTATCGCAGCAATTGAGTTGAATGCTTCCTAGAACGCGATATCGCACCTCTCTTCTATGTTTCATGATAAGGTATAATATTCATTGCGAAGTGTCATGTATACTTCGTATTCACTTCAAAAGAATGTAAATGCGACACTTCCATGCTAGGGAATAGCGTTTGCAGATGTCTACGTATCGTAGCAATAGAGTTCTAATGCTTCTCAAAACGCGATATAGCACCTCATTCCTATGTTTCATGATAAGATATAATATTCATAGCGAAGTGTCATGTATACCTCGTATTCACTTCAAATGAATGTAAATGCGACACTTCCATGCTAGGAAATAGCGTTTGCAGATGTCTACGTATCGTAGCAATAGAGTTCTAATGCTTCTTAAAACGCGATATCACATCTCACTGCTGTGTTTCATGATAAGATATAATATTCATTATGGAGTGATATGTATACCTCGTATTCACTTCAAAAGAAAGTAAATGCGACACTTCCATGCTAGGAAGTAGCGTTTGCAGATGTCTACGTATCGTAGCAATAGGGTTCTAATGCTTCTTAAAATGCGATATCGCATCACACTTCTATGTTTCATGATAAGATATAATATTCATTGCGAAGTGTCATGTATTCCGCGATTTCACTTCACTAGAATGTAAATGCGACACTTACTTGCTAGGAAATATTGTTTGCAGATGTCTACGTATCACAGCAATAGAGTACTAATGCTTCTTAAAACGAGATGTCGTATTTCATTTCTATGTTTCGTAATAAGGTATAATATTCATTGTGTAATGTTATGTATACCTCGTATTCACTTCAGTGGAATGTAAGTGCGAAATTTCCTTGCTAGGAAATAGAGTTTGCAGATGTCTACGTATATAGGCAATAGAGTTCTAATGCTTCTCAAAACTCGATATAGCACCTCATTCCTATGTTTCATGATAAGATATAATATTCATTGCGAAGTGTCATGTATATCTCGTATTCACATCAAAAGAATGTAAATGCGACACTTCCATGCTAGGAAATAGCGTTTGCAGACGTCTACGTATCGCAGCAATAGAGTTCCAATGCTTCCTAAAACGCGATATCGCATCTCTCTTCTATGTTTCATGATAAGGTATAATATTCATTGCGAAGCGTCATGTATACCTCGAATTCACTTCAAATGAATGTAAATGCGACACTTCCATGCTAGGAAATAGCGTTTGCAGATGTCTACGTATCGTAGCAATAGAGTTCTAATGATTCTTAAAACGCGATATCGCATCTCACTGCTATGTTTCATGAGAAGATATAATATTCATTGCGAAGTGTCATGTATACCTCGTATTCACTTCAAATGAACGTAAATAAGACACTTCCATGCTAGGAAATAGCGTTTGCAGATGTCTACGTATCGTAGCAATAGAGTTCTAATGCTTCTTAGAACGCGATATCGCATCTCACTTCTATGTTTCATGATAAGATATAATATTCACTACGAAGTGTCATGTATACCTCGTATTCACTTCAAATGAATGTAAATGCCACACTTCCATGCTAGGAAATAGCGTTTGCAGATGTCTACGTATCACAGCAATAGAGTACTATTGCTTCTTAAAACGAGATGTCGTATTTCATTTCTATGTTCCGTAATAAGATATAATATTCATTGTGTAATGTTATGTATACCTCGTATTCACTTCAGTGGAATGTAAGTGCGAAATTTCCTTGCTAGGAAATAGCGTTTGCAGATGTCTACGTATCGTAGCAATAGAGTTCTAATGCTTCTTAAAACGCGATATCGCATCTCACTGCTATGTTTCATGATAAGATATAATATTCATTATGGAGTGTTATGTATACCTCGTACTCACTTCAAAAGAATGTAAATGCGACCCTTCCATGCTAGGAAATAGCCTTTGCAGATGTCTACGTATCGTAGCTATAGAGTTCCAATGCTTCTCAAAACGCGATATCGCATCTCATTTCTATGTTTCGTGATAAGATATAATATTCATTGCGAAGTGTTTTGTATACCTCTCATACACTTAAAATGAATGTAAATGCGACACTTCCTTTCTAGGAAATAGCGTTTCCAGATGTCCACGTATCGTAGCAATAGAGTGCTAATGCTACTTAAAACGCGACATCGCATCTCATTTCTATGTTTCATGATAAGATATAATATTCATTGCGAAGTGTCATGTATACCTCGTATTCCTTTCAAAAGAATGTAAATGCGACACTTCCTTGCTAGCAAGTAGCGTTTGCAGATGTCTACGTATCGAAGCAATAGACATCTAATGCTTCATAAATCGCCATATGGCATCTCATTTCTATGCTTCATGATAAGATATAATATTCATTATGGAGTGTCATGTATACCTCGTACTCACTTCAAAAGAATGTAAATGCGACACTTCCTTTCTAGGAAATAGCGTTTCCAGATGTCCACGTATCGTAGCAATAGAGTGCTAATGCTACTTAAAACGCGACATCGCACTTCATTTCTATGTTTCATGATAAGATATAATATTGATTGCGAAGTGTCATGTATACCTCGTATTCACTTCAAAAGAATGTAAATAAGACACTTCCATGCTAGGAAATAGCATTTGCAGATGTCTACGTATTGTAGCAATAGAGTTCTAATGCTTCTTAGAACGCGATATCGCATCTCACTTCTATGTTTCATGATAAGATATAGTATTCATTGCGAAGTGTCATGTATACCTCGTATTGACTTCAAAAGAATGTAAATATGACACTTCCATGCTAGGAAATAGCGTTTGCAGATGTCTACGTATCGTAGCAATAGTGTTCTGATGCTTCTTAAAACGAGATGTCGTATTTCATTTCTATGTTTCGTAATCAGATATAATATTCATTGTGTAGTGTTATGTATACCTCGTATTCACTTCAGTGGAATGTAAGTGCGACATGTCCATGCTAGGAAATAGAGTTTGCAAATGTCTACGTATCGTAGCAATAGAGTTCTAATGCTTCTCAAAACGCGATACAGCACCTCATTCCTATGTTTCATGATAAGATATAATATTCATTGCGAAATGTTATGTATATCTCGTATTCACTTCAAAAGAATGTAAATGCGACATTCCATGCTATGAAATAGCGTTTGCAGATGTCTACGTATCGTAGCAATAGAGTTCTAATTCTTTTAAAACGCGATATCGCATCTCACTGCTACGTTTCATGATAAGATATAATATTCATTGCGAAGTGTCATGTATACCTCGTATTCACTTCAAATGAATGTAAATACGACACTTCCATGCTAGGAAATAGCGTTTGCAGATGTCTACGTATCGTAGCAATAGAGTTCTAATGCTTCCTAAAACGAGATGTCGCATTTCATTTCTATGTTTCGTGATAAGATATAATATTCATTGTGAAGTGTTATGTATACCTCGTATTGACTTCAAAGGAACGTAAATAAGACACTTCCATGCTAGGAAATAGCGTTTGCAGATGTCTACGTGTCGTAGCAATAGAGTTCTAATGCTTCTTAGAACGCGATATCGAATCTCACTTCTATGTTTCATGATAAGATATAATATTCATTGCGATGTGTCATGTATACCTCGTATTCACTTCAAAAGAATGTAAATATGACACTTCCATGCTAGGAAATAGCGTTTGCAGATGTCTACGTATCGTAGCAATAGAGTTCTAATGCTTCTTAAAACTAGATGCCGCATTCCATTTCTATGTTTCGTGATTAGATATAATATACATTGTGGAGTGTTATGTATACCTCGTATTCACTTCACAAGAATGTAAATGCGACACTTCCTTGCTGGGAAATATTGTTTGCAGATGTCTACGTATCACAGCAATAGAGTACTAATGCTTCTTAAAACGAGATGTCGTATTTCATTTCTATGTTTCGTATAAGATATAATATTCATTGTGTAATGTTATGTACACCTCGTATTCACTTCAGTGGAATGTAAGTGCGAAATTTCCTTGCTAGGAAATAGAGTTTGCAGATGTTTACGTATATTAGCAATAGAGTTCTAATGCTTCTCAAACCGCGATATAGCACCTCAGTCCTATGTTTCATGATAAGATATAATATTCACTGCGAAGTGTCATGTATATCTCGTATTCACTTCAAAAGAATATAAATGCCATACTTCCATTCTAGGAAATAGCCTTTGCAGATGTCTACGTATCGCAGCAATAGTGTTCTAATGCTTCCTAAACGCGATATCGCATCTCTCTTCTATGTTTCATGATAAGATATAATATTCATAGCGAAGTGTCATGTATACCTCGATCTCACTTCACAAGAATGTAAATGCGACACTTCCTTGCTGGCAAATATTGTTTGCAGATGTCTACGTATCACAGCAATAGAGTACTAATGCTTCTTAAAACCCAATATCGCAACTCACTTCTATGTTTCATGATAAGATATAATATTCATTGCGAAGTGTCATGTATACCTCGTATTCACTTCAAAAGAATGTAAATGCGACACTTCCATGCTAGGAAGTTGCGTTTGCAGATGTCTACGTATCGTAGCAATAGGGTTCTAATGCTTCTTAGAACGCAATATCGCATCTCACTTCTATGTTTCATGATTAGATATAATATTCATTGCGAAGTGTCATGTATACCTCGTATTCACTTCAAAAGAATGTAAATGCGACACTTCCATGCTAGGAAGTAGCATTTGCAGATGTCTACGCATCGTAGCAATAGGGTTCTAATGCTTCTTAGAACGCGATATCGCATCTCTCCTCTATGTTTCATGATAAGATATAATATTCATTGCGAAGTGTCATGTATACCTCGACTTCACTTCACAAGAATGTAAATGCGACACTTCCTTGCTAGGAAATACTGTTTAAAGATGTCTACGTACCACAGCAATAGAGTACTAATGCTTCTTAAAACGAGATGTCGTATTTCATTTCTATGTTTCGTAATAAGATATAATATTCATTGTGTAATGTTATGTATACCTTGTATTCACTTCAGTGGAATGTAAGTGCGACATGTCCATGCTAGGAAATAGAGTTTGCAGATGTCTACGTATATTAGCAATAGAGTTCTAATGCTTCTCAAAACGCGATATCGCATCTCACTTCCATGTTTCATGATAAGATATAATATATATTGCGAAGTGTCATGTAAACCTCGTATTCACTTCAATAGAATGTATATGCGACACTTCCTTCCTAGGAAATAACATTTGCAGATATCTACGCATCGTAGCAATAGAGTTCTAGTGCTTCTTAATCAGCGATATCGCATCTCACTTCTATGTTTCGAGATAAGATATAATATTCATTGTGGAATGCTATGTATACCTCGTATTCACTTGAAAGGATGTAAATGCGACACTTCCTACCTAGGGAATAACATATGCAGATGTCTACGCATCATAGCAATAGAGCTCTAATGCTTCTTAAAACGCGATATCGCATCTCACTGCTACGTTTCATGAGAAGATATAATATTCATTATGGTGTGTTATGTATACCTCGTACTCACTTCAAAAGAATGTAAAAGCGAACCTTCCATGCTAGGAAATAGCGTTTGCAGATGTCTACGTATCGTAGCAATAGAGTTCTAATGCTTCTTAGAACGCGATATCGCATCTCACTTCTGTGTTTCATGATAAGATATAATATTGATTGCGAAGTGTCATGTATACCTCGTATTCACTTCAAAAGAATGTAAATAAGACACTTCCATGCTAGGAAATAGCATTTGCAGATGTCTACGTATTGTAGCAATAGAGTTCTAATGCTTCTTAGAACGCGATATCGCATCTCACTTCTATGTTTCATGATAAGATATAGTATTCATTGCGAAGTGTCATGTATACCTCGTATTGACTTCAAAAGAATGTAAATATGACACTTCCATGCTAGGAAATAGCGTTTGCAGATGTCTACGTATCGTAGCAATAGTGTTCTGATGCTTCTTAAAACGAGATGTCGTATTTCATTTCTATGTTTCGTAATCAGATATAATATTCATTGTGTAGTGTTATGTATACCTCGTATTCACTTCAGTGGAATGTAAGTGCGACATGTCCATGCTAGGAAATAGAGTTTGCAAATGTCTACGTATCGTAGCAATAGAGTTCTAATGCTTCTCAAAACGCGATACAGCACCTCATTCCTATGTTTCATGATAAGATATAATATTCATTGCGAAGTGTTATGTATATCTCGTATTCACTTCAAAAGAATGTAAATGCGACATTCCATGCTATGAAATAGCGTTTGCAGATGTCTACGTATCGTAGCAATAGAGTTCTAATTCTTTTAAAACGCGATATCGCATCTCACTGCTACGTTTCATGATAAGATATAATATTCATTGCGAAGTGTCATGTATACCTCGTATTCACTTCAAATGAATGTAAATACGACACTTCCATGCTAGGAAATAGCGTTTGCAGATGTCTACGTATCGTAGCAATAGAGTTCTAATGCTTCCTAAAACGAGATGTCGCATTTCATTTCTATGTTTCGTGATAAGATATAATATTCATTGTGAAGTGTTATGTATACCTCGTATTGACTTCAAAGGAACGTAAATAAGACACTTCCATGCTAGGAAATAGCGTTTGCAGATGTCTACGTGTCGTAGCAATAGAGTTCTAATGCTTCTTAGAACGCGATATCGAATCTCACTTCTATGTTTCATGATAAGATATAATATTCATTGCGATGTGTCATGTATACCTCGTATTCACTTCAAAAGAATGTAAATATGACACCTCCATGCTAGGAAATAGCGTTTGCAGATGTCTACGTATCGTAGCAATAGAGTTCTAATGCTTCTTAAAACTAGATGCCGCATTCCATTTCTATGTTTCGTGATTAGATATAATATACATTGTGGAGTGTTATGTATACCTCGTATTCACTTCACAAGAATGTAAATGCGACACTTCCTTGCTGGGAAATATTGTTTGCAGATGTCTACGTATCACAGCAATAGAGTACTAATGCTTCTTAAAACGAGATGTCGTATTTCATTTCTATGTTTCGTATAAGATATAATATTCATTGTGTAATGTTATGTACACCTCGTATTCACTTCAGTGGAATGTAAGTGCGAAATTTCCTTGCTAGGAAATAGAGTTTGCAGATGTTTACGTATATTAGCAATAGAGTTCTAATGCTTCTCAAACCGCGATATAGCACCTCAGTCCTATGTTTCATGATAAGATATAATATTCACTGCGAAGTGTCATGTATATCTCGTATTCACTTCAAAAGAATATAAATGCCATACTTCCATTCTAGGAAATAGCCTTTGCAGATGTCTACGTATCGCAGCAATAGTGTTCTAATGCTTCCTAAACGCGATATCGCATCTCTCTTCTATGTTTCATGATAAGATATAATATTCATAGCGAAGTGTCATGTATACCTCGATTTCACTTCACAAGAATGTAAATGCGACACTTCCTTGCTGGCAAATATTGTTTGCAGATGTCTACGTATCACAGCAATAGAGTACTAATGCTTCTTAAAACCCAATATCGCAACTCACTTCTATGTTTCATGATAAGATATAATATTCATTGCGAAGTGTCATGTATACCTCGTATTCACTTCAAAAGAATGTAAATGCGACACTTCCATGCTAGGAAGTTGCGTTTGCAGATGTCTACGTATCGTAGCAATAGGGTTCTAATGCTTCTTAGAACGCAATATCGCATCTCACTTCTATGTTTCATGATTAGATATAATATTCATTGCGAAGTGTCATGTATACCTCGTATTCACTTCAAAAGAATGTAAATGCGACACTTCCATGCTAGGAAGTAGCATTTGCAGATGTCTACGCATCGTAGCAATAGGGTTCTAATGCTTCTTAGAACGCGATATCGCATCTCTCCTCTATGTTTCATGATAAGATATAATATTCATTGCGAAGTGTCATGTATACCTCGACTTCACTTCACAAGAATGTAAATGCGACACTTCCTTGCTAGGAAATACTGTTTAAAGATGTCTACGTACCACAGCAATAGAGTACTAATGCTTCTTAAAACGAGATGTCGTATTTCATTTCTATGTTTCGTAATAAGATATAATATTCATTGTGTAATGTTATGTATACCTTGTATTCACTTCAGTGGAATGTAAGTGCGACATGTCCATGCTAGGAAATAGAGTTTGCAGATGTCTACGTATATTAGCAATAGAGTTCTAATGCTTCTCAAAACGCGATATCGCATCTCACTTCCATGTTTCATGATAAGATATAATATATATTGCGAAGTGTCATGTAAACCTCGTATTCACTTCAATAGAATGTATATGCGACACTTCCTTCCTAGGAAATAACATTTGCAGATATCTACGCATCGTAGCAATAGAGTTCTAGTGCTTCTTAATCAGCGATATCGCATCTCACTTCTATGTTTCGAGATAAGATATAATATTCATTGTGGAATGCTATGTATACCTCGTATTCACTTGAAAGGATGTAAATGCGACACTTCCTACCTAGGGAATAACATATGCAGATGTCTACGCATCATAGCAATAGAGCTCTAATGCTTCTTAAAACGCGATATCGCATCTCACAGCTATGTATCATGATAAGATATAATATTCAATATGGAGTGCTATGTATACCTCGTATTCACTTCAAAAGAATGTAAATGCGACCCTTCCATGCTAGGAAATAGCCTTTGCAGATGCCTACGTATCGTAGCAATAGAATTCTAATGCTACTTAAAACGAGATGTCGCATTTCATTTCTATGTTTCGTGATAAGACATAATATTCATTGCGAAGTGTCATGTATACCTCGTATTCACTTCAAAAGAATGTAAATGCGACACTTCCATACTAGGAAATAGCGTTTGCAGATGTCTACGTATCGTAGCAATAGTGTTCTAATGCTTCCTAAAACGCGATATCACATCTCACATCTATGTTTCATGATAAGATATAATATTCATTGCGAAGTGTCATGTATACCTCGTATTCACTTCAAAAGAATGTAAATGCGTCATTTCCATGCTAGGAAATAGCGTTTGCAGATGTCTACGTATCGTAGCAGTAGATTTCTACTGCTTCTTAAAACGAGATGTCGCATTCCATTTCTATGTTTCGTGATAAGATATAATATTCATTGTGCAATGTTATGTATACCTCGTATTCACTTCAAAAGAATGTAAATGCGACACTTCCTTGCTAGGAAATAGCGTTTCCAGATGACCACGTATCGTAAGAATGGAGTTCTAATTATTCTTAAAATGCCATATCTCATCTCACTTCTATGTTTGATGATAAGGTATAATATTCATTGCGAAGCGTCATGTATACCTCGTATTCACTTCAAATGAATGTAAATGCGACACTTCCATGCTAGGAAATAGCGTTTGCAGATGTCTACGTATCGTAGCAATAGAGTTCTAATGCTTCCTAAAACGCGATATCGCATCTCACTGCTATGTTTCATGATAAGATATAATATTCATTGCCAAGTGTCATGTATACCTCGTATTCTCTTCAAAAGAATGTAAAAGCGACACTTCCTTGCTAGGAAATAGCGTTTCCAGATGACCACGTATCGTAGCAATAGAGTTCTAATGCTTCTTAAAACGAGATGTCGCATTTCATTTCTATGTTTCGTGATAAGACATAATATTCATTGCGAAGTGTCATGTATACCTCGTATTCACTTCAAAAGAATGTAAATGCGACACTTCCATACTAGGAAATAGCGTTTGCAGATGTCTACGTATCGTAGCAATAGTGTTCTAATGCTTCCTAAAACGCGATATCACATCTCACATCTATGTTTCATGATAAGATATAATATTCATTGCGAAGTGTCATGTATACCTCGTATTCACTTCAAAAGAATGTAAATGCGTCATTTCCATGCTAGGAAATAGCGTTTGCAGATGTCTACGTATCGTAGCAGTAGATTTCTACTGCTTCTTAAAACGAGATGTCGCATTCCATTTCTATGTTTCGTGATAAGATATAATATTCATTGTGCAATGTTATGTATACCTCGTATTCACTTCAAAAGAATGTAAATGCGACACTTCCTTGCTAGGAAATAGCGTTTCCAGATGACCACGTATCGTAAGAATGGAGTTCTAATTATTCTTAAAATGCCATATCTCATCTCACTTCTATGTTTGATGATAAGGTATAATATTCATTGCGAAGCGTCATGTATACCTCGTATTCACTTCAAATGAATGTAAATGCGACACTTCCATGCTAGGAAATAGCGTTTGCAGATGTCTACGTATCGTAGCAATAGAGTTCTAATGCTTCCTAAAACGCGATATCGCATCTCACTGCTATGTTTCATGATAAGATATAATATTCATTGCCAAGTGTCATGTATACCTCGTATTCTCTTCAAAAGAATGTAAAAGCGACACTTCCTTGCTAGGAAATAGCGTTTCCAGATGACCACGTATCGTAAGAATGGAGTTCTAATGCTCCTTAAAACGAGATGTCGCATTTCATTTCTATGTTTGTGATAAGATATAATATTCATTGTGGAGTGTTATGTATACCTCGTATTCACTTCAAAAGATTGTAAATGCGACACTTCCTTGCTAGGAAATATTGTTTGCAGATGTCTACGTATCGTAAAAATAGAGTTCTATTGCTTCTTAAAACGCGATATCGCATATTTCCTTTATGTTTCTTGATAAGATATAATATTCACTGCGAAGTGTCATGTATACCTGGTATTCACTTGAAAAGAATGTAAATGCGACACTTGCATGCTAGGAAATAGCGTTTGCAGATGTCTACGTATCGTAGCAATAGAGTTCTAATGCTTCTTAAAACGAGAAGTCGTATTTCATTTCGTTGTTTCGTAATAAGGTATAATATTCATTGTGGAATGTTATGTATATCTCGTATTCACTTCAGAAGAGTGTAAAAGCGGCACTTCCTTGCTAGGAAGTAGCGCTTGCAGATGTCTACGTATCGAAGCAATAGTGTTCTAATGTTTCTCAAAACGCGATATCGCAACCCATTCTTGTGTTTCATGATAAGATATAATACTAAGTCCGATGTGTCATGTATATCTCGTATTCACTACAAAAGAATGCAAATGCCAAACTTCCATGCTAGGAAATAGCGTTTGCAGATGTCTACGTATCGTAGCAATGGAGTTCTAATGCTTCTCAAACCGCGATATCGCAACTCATTCCTATGTTTCATGATAAGATATAATATTCATTGCGAAGTGTCTTGTACATCTCGTTTTCACTTCAAAAGAATGTAAATGCGACACTTCCATGCTAGGAAGTAGCGTTTGCAGATGTCTACGTATCGTAGCAATAGAGTTCTAATGCTTCTTAAAACTAGATGCCGCATTCCATTTCTATGTTTCGTGATAAGATATAATATTCATTGTGGAGTGTTATGTATACCTCGTATTCACTTCACAAGAATGTAAATGCGACTATTCCTTGCTAGGAAATAGCATTTGCAGATGTCTACGTATCGTAGCAATAGAGTTCTAATGCTTCTCAAAACGCGATATCTCATCTCATTTCTATGCTTCATGATAAGATATAATATTCATTGCGAAATGTCATGTATACCTCGTATTCACTCCAATCGAATGTAAATGCGACACTTCCTTGCTAGGCAATAGCGTATTCAGATGTCTACGTTTCGAAGCAATAGAGTTCTAATGCTACTTAAATCGCGATATCGCAACTCCTTTCTACGTTTCGTGATAAGATATAATATTCATCGGGAAGTGTCAGGTATACCTCGTATTCACTTCAAAAGAATGTAAATGCGACACTTCCATGCTAGGATATAGCGTCTGCGGATGTATGCGCGTCGAGGCAATAGAGTTCTAATGCTTCTTAAAACGCGATATCGCATCTCACTTCTATGTTTCATAAGATATAATATTCATTGCGAAGTGTCATGTATTCCTCGTATTCACTTCAAAAGAATGTAAATGCTTGCTAGGAAATAGCGTTTGCAGATGTCTACGTATCGTAGCAATAGAGTTCTAATGCTTCTCAAAACGCGATATCGCATCTCATTTCTATGTTTAATGATAAGATACAATATTCATTGCGAAGTGTCATGTATACCTCGGTTTCACTTCACATGAATGTAAATGCGACACTTCCTTGCTAGGAAATATTGTTTGCAGATGTCTACGTATCACAGCAATAGAGCACAAATGCTTCTTAAAACGAGATGTCGTATTTCATTTCTACGTTTCGTAATAAGATATAATATTCATTGTGTAATGATATGTATACCTCGTATTCACTTCAGTGAAATGTAAGTGCGAAATTTCCTTGCTAGGAAATAGAGTTTGCAGATGTCTACGTATATTAGCAATAGAGTTCTAATGCTTCTCAAAACGCGATATAGCACCTCATTCCTATTTTTCATGATAAGATATAATATTCATTGCGAAGTGTCGTGTATATCTCGTATTCACATCAAAAGAATGTAAATGCGACACTTCCATGCTAGGAAATAGCGTTTGCAGATGTCTACGTATCGCAGCAATAGAGTTCCAATGCTTCCTAAAACGCGATATCGCATCTCTCTTCTATGTTTCATGACAAGGTATAATATTCATTGCGAAGTGTCATGTATACCTCGTATTCACTTCAAAAGAATGTAAATGCGACACTTCCATGCTTGGAAATAGCCTTTGCAGATGTCTACGTGTCGTAGCAATAGAGTTCTAATGCTTCTTAGAACGCGATATTGCATCACACTTTTATGTTTCATGATAAGATATAATATTCATTGCGAAGTGTCATGTATACCTCGTATTCACTTCAAAAGAATGTAAATGCGACACTTCCATGCTAGGAAATAGCGTTTGCAGATGTCTACGTATCGTAGCAATAGAGTTCTAATGCTTCTCAAAACGCGATATAGCACCTCAGTCCTATGTTTCATGATAAGATATAATATTCATTCCGAAGTGTCATGTATATCTCGTATTCACACCAAAAGAATGTAAATGCGACACTTCCATGCTAGGAAATAGCGTTTGCAGATGTCTACGTATCGTAGCAATAGAGTTCTAATGCTTCTTAGTACGCGATATCGCATATCACTACTATGATTCATGATAAGATATAATATTCATTGCGAAGTGTCATGTATACCTCGTACTCACTTCAAAAGAACGTAAATAAGACACTTCCATGCTAGGAAATAGCGTTTGCAGATGTCTACGTATCGTAGCAATAGAGTTCTAATGCTTTTTAGAACGCGATATGGCATCTCACTTCTGTGTTTCATGATAAGATATAATATTCATTGCGAAGTGTCATGTATACCTCGTATTCACTTCAAAAGAATGTAAATATGACACTTCCATGCTAGGAAATAGCGTTTGCAGATATCTACGTATCGCAGCAATAGAGTTCTAATGCTTACTACAACTCGATATCGCATCTCTCTTCTATGTTTCATGATAAGGTATAATATTCATTGCGAAGTGTCATGTATACCTCGTACTCACTCCAAAAGAATGTAAATGCGACCCTTCCATGCTAGGAAATAGCGTTTGCTGATGTCTAAGTATCGTAGCAATAGAGTTCTAATGCTTCTTAGAGCGCGATATCGCATCTGACTACTATGTTCCATGATAAGATATAATATTCATTGCGAAGTGTCATCTATACCTCGTAATCACTTCAAAAGGATGTAAATGCGACACTTCCATGCTAGGAAATACCGTTTGCAGATGTCTACGTATCGTAGCAATAGAGTTCTAATGCTTCTTAAAACGAGATGCCTCATTTCATTTCTATGTTCCGTGATAAGATATAATATTCATTGTGGAGTGCCATGTATACCTCGTATTCACTTCAAATGAATGTAAATGCGACACTTCCATGCTAGGAAATAGTGTTTGCAGATGTCTACGTATCGTAGCAATAGGGTTCTAATGCTTCGTAGAACGCGATATCGCATCTCACTTATATGTTTCTCGATAAGATATAATATTCATTGCGAAGTGTCATGTATACCTCGTATTCACTTCAAAAGAATGTAAATAAGACACTTCCATGCTAGGAAATAGCGTTTGCAGATGTCTACGTATCGTAGCAATAGAGTTCTAATGCTTCTTAGAACGCGATATCGCATCTCACTTCTATGTTTCATGATAAGATATAATATTCATTGCGAAGTGTCATGTATACCTCGTATTCACTTCAAAATAATGTAAATATGATACTTCCATGCTAGGTAATAGCGTTTGCAGATGTCTACGTATCGTAGCAATAGAGTCCTAATGCGTCTTAAAACGAGATGCCGCATTTCATTTCTATGTTTCGTGATAAGATATAATATTCATTGTGGAGTGATATGTATACCTCGTATTCACTTCAGTGGAATGTAAGTGGAATGTAAGTGTAATGCTAGGAAATAGCGTTTGCAGATGTCTACGTATCGCAGCAATAGAGTTCTAATGCTTACTAAAACGCGATATCGCATCTCACTCCTATGTTTCATGATAAGATATAATATTCATTGCGAAGTGTCATGTATACCTCGTACTCACTTCAAAAGAACGTAAATAAGACACTTCCATGCTAGGAAATAGCGTTTGCAGATGTCTACGTATCGTAGCAATAGAGTTCTAATGCTTTTTAGAACGCGATATGGCATCTCACTTCTGTGTTTCATGATAAGATATTATATTCATTGCGAAGTGTCATGTATACCTCGTATTCACTTCAAAAGAATGTAAATATGACACTTCCATGCTAGGAAATAGCGTTTGCAGATATCTACGTATCGCAGCAATAGAGTTCTAATGCTTACTACAACTCGATATCGCATCTCTCTTCTATGTTTCATGATAAGGTATAATATTCATTGCGAAGTGTCATGTATACCTCGTACTCACTCCAAAAGAATGTAAATGCGACCCTTCCATGCTAGGAAATAGCGTTTGCTGATGTCTAAGTATCGTAGCAATAGAGTTCTAATGCTTCTTAGAGCGCGATATCGCATCTGACTACTATGTTCCATGATAAGATATAATATTCATTGCGAAGTGTCATCTATACCTCGTAATCACTTCAAAAGGATGTAAATGCGACACTTCCATGCTAGGAAATAGTGTTTGCAGATGTCTACGTATCACAGCAATAGAGTACTAATGCTTCTTAAAACGAGATGTCGTATTTCACTTCTATGTTTCGTAATAAGATATAATATTCATTGTGTAATGTTATGTATACCTCGTATTCACTTCAGTGGAATGTAAGTGCGAAATTTCCTTGCTAGGAAATAGAGTTTGCAGATGTCTACGTATCGTAGCAATAGAGTTCTAATGCTTCTCAAAACGCGATATAGCACCTCAGTCCTATGTTTCATGATAAGATATAATATTCATTGCGAAGTGTCATGTATACCTCGTATTCACTTCAAAAGAATGTAAATACGACACTTCCATGCTAGGATCTACCGTTTGCAGATGTCTACGTATCGTAGCAATAGAGTTCTAATGCTTCTTAAAACGAGATGCCTCATTTCATTTCTATGTTCCGTGATAAGATATAATATTCATTGTGGAGTGCCATGTATACCTCGTATTCACTTCAAATGAATGTAAATGCGACACTTCCATGCTAGGAAGTAGCGGTTGCAGATGTCTACGTATCGTAGCAATAGGGTTCTAATGCTTCTTAAGACGCGATATCGCATCTCACTTCTAAGTTTCATGATAAGATATAATATTCATTGCGAAGTGTCATGTATACCTCGTATTCACTTCAAAAGAATGTAAATATGACACTTCCATGCTAGGAAATAGCGTTTGCAGATATCTACGTATCGCAGCAATAGAGTTCTAATGCTTACTACAACTCGATATCGCATCTCTCTTCTATGTTTCATGATAAGGTATAATATTCATTGCGAAGTGTCATGTATACCTCGTACTCACTCCAAAAGAATGTAAATGCGACCCTTCCATGCTAGGAAATAGCGTTTGCTGATGTCTAAGTATCGTAGCAATAGAGTTCTAATGCTTCTTAGAGCGCGATATCGCATCTGACTACTATGTTCCATGATAAGATATAATATTCATTGCGAAGTGTCATCTATACCTCGTAATCACTTCAAAAGGATGTAAATGCGACACTTCCATGCTAGGAAATAGTGTTTGCAGATGTCTACGTATCACAGCAATAGAGTACTAATGCTTCTTAAAACGAGATGTCGTATTTCACTTCTATGTTTCGTAATAAGATATAATATTCATTGTGTAATGTTATGTATACCTCGTATTCACTTCAGTGGAATGTAAGTGCGAAATTTCCTTGCTAGGAAATAGAGTTTGCAGATGTCTACGTATCGTAGCAATAGAGTTCTAATGCTTCTCAAAACGCGATATAGCACCTCAGTCCTATGTTTCATGATAAGATATAATATTCATTGCGAAGTGTCATGTATACCTCGTATTCACTTCAAAAGAATGTAAATACGACACTTCCATGCTAGGATCTACCGTTTGCAGATGTCTACGTATCGTAGCAATAGAGTTCTAATGCTTCTTAAAACGAGATGCCTCATTTCATTTCTATGTTCCGTGATAAGATATAATATTCATTGTGGAGTGCCATGTATACCTCGTATTCACTTCAAATGAATGTAAATGCGACACTTCCATGCTAGGAAGTAGCGGTTGCAGATGTCTACGTATCGTAGCAATAGGGTTCTAATGCTTCTTAAGACGCGATATCGCATCTCACTTCTAAGTTTCATGATAAGATATAATATTCATTGCGAAGTGTCATGTATACCTCGTATTCACTTCAAAAGAATGTAAATATGACACTTCCATGCTAGGAAATAGCGTTTGCAGATATCTACGTATCGCAGCAATAGAGTTCTAATGCTTACTACAACTCGATATCGCATCTCTCTTCTATGTTTCATGATAAGGTATAATATTCATTGCGAAGTGTCATGTATACCTCGTACTCACTCCAAAAGAATGTAAATGCGACCCTTCCATGCTAGGAAATAGCGTTTGCTGATGTCTAAGTATCGTAGCAATAGAGTTCTAATGCTTCTTAGAGCGCGATATCGCATCTGACTACTATGTTCCATGATAAGATATAATATTCATTGCGAAGTGTCATCTATACCTCGTAATCACTTCAAAAGGATGTAAATGCGACACTTCCATGCTAGGAAATAGTGTTTGCAGATGTCTACGTATCACAGCAATAGAGTACTAATGCTTCTTAAAACGAGATGTCGTATTTCACTTCTATGTTTCGTATTAAGATATAATATTCATTGTGTAATGTTATGTATACCTCGTATTCACTTCAGTGGAATGTAAGTGCGAAATTTCCTTGCTAGGAAATAGAGTTTGCAGATGTCTACGTATCGTAGCAATAGAGTTCTAATGCTTCTCAAAACGCGATATAGCACCTCAGTCCTATGTTTCATGATAAGATATAATATTCATTGCGAAGTGTCATGTATACCTCGTACTCACTTCAAAAGAATGTAAATACGACACTTCCATGCTAGGAAATACCGTTTGCAGATGTCTACGTATCGTAGCAATAGAGTCCTAATGCTTCTTAAAACGAGATGCCTCATTTCATTTCTATGTTCCGTGATAAGATATAATATTCATTGTGGAGTGCCATGTATACCTCGTATTCACTTCAAATGAATGTAAATGCGACACTTCCATGCTAGGAAATAGAGTTTGCAGATGTCTACGTATCGCAGCAATAGAGTTCTAATGCTTACTAAAACGCGATATCGCATCTCTCTTCTATGTTTCATGATAGGGTATAATATTCATTGCGAAGTGTCATCTATACCTCGTATTCACTCCAGAAGAATGTAAATGCGACACTTCCATGCTAGGAAATAGTGTTTGCAGATGTCTACGTATCGTAGCAATAGGGTTCTAATGCTTCTTAGAACGCGATATCGCATCTCACTTCTATGTTTCATGATAAGATATAATATTCATTGCGAAGTGTCATGTATACCTCGTATTCACTTCAAAATAATGTAAATATGATACTTCCATGCTAGGTAATAGCGTTTGCAGATGTCTACGTATCGTAGCAATAGAGTCCTAATGCGTCTTAAAACGAGATGCCGCATTTCATTTCTATGTTTCGTGATAAGATATAATATTCATTGTGGAGTGATATGTATACCTCGTATTCACTTCAGTGGAATGTAAGTGGAATGTAAGTGTAATGCTAGGAAATAGCGTTTGCAGATGTCTACGTATCGCAGCAATAGAGTTCTAATGCTTACTAAAACGCGATATCGCATCTCACTCCTATGTTTCATGATAAGATATAATATTCATTGCGAAGTGTCATGTATACCTCGTACTCACTTCAAAAGAACGTAAATAAGACACTTCCATGCTAGGAAATAGCGTTTGCAGATGTCTACGTATCGTAGCAATAGAGTTATAATGCTTTTTAGAACGCGATATGGCATCACACTTCTGTGTTTCACGATAAGATATAATATTCATTGCGAAGTGTCATGTATACCTCGTATTCACTTCAAAAGAATGTAAATATGACACTTCCATGCTAGGAAATAGCGTTTGCAGATATCTACGTATCGCAGCAATAGAGTTCTAATGCTTACTACAACTCGATATCGCATCTCTCTTCTATGTTTCATGATAAGGTATAATATTCATTGCGAAGTGTCATGTATACCTCGTACTCACTCCAAAAGAATGTAAATGCGACCCTTCCATGCTAGGAAATAGCGTTTGCTGATGTCTAAGTATCGTAGCAATAGAGTTCTAATGCTTCTTAGAGCGCGATATCGCATCTGACTACTATGTTCCATGATAAGATATAATATTCATTGCGAAGTGTCATCTATACCTCGTAATCACTTCAAAAGGATGTAAATGCGACACTTCCATGCTAGGAAATAGTGTTTGCAGATGTCTACGTATCACAGCAATAGAGTACTAATGCTTCTTAAAACGAGATGTCGTATTTCACTTCTATGTTTCGTAATAAGATATAATATTCATTGTGTAATGTTATGTATACCTCGTATTCACTTCAGTGGAATGTAAGTGCGAAATTTCCTTGCTAGGAAATAGAGTTTGCAGATGTCTACGTATCGTAGCAATAGAGTTCTAATGCTTCTCAAAACGCGATATAGCACCTCAGTCCTATGTTTCATGATAAGATATAATATTCATTGCGAAGTGTCATGTATACCTCGTATTCACTTCAAAAGAATGTAAATACGACACTTCCATGCTAGGAAATACCGTTTGCAGATGTCTACGTATCGTAGCAATAGAGTTCTAATGCTTCTTAAAACGAGATGCCTCATTTCATTTCTATGTTCCGTGATAAGATATAATATTCATTGTGGAGTGCCATGTATACCTCGTATTCACTTCAAATGAATGTAAATGCGACACTTCCATGCTAGGAAGTAGCGGTTGCAGATGTCTACGTATCGTAGCAATAGGGTTCTAATGCTTCTTAAGACGCGATATCGCATCTCACTTCTAAGTTTCATGATAAGATATAATATTCATTGCGAAGTGTCATGTATACCTCGTATTCACTTCAAAAGAATGTAAATGCGACACTTCCATGCTAGGAAATAGCGTTTGCAGATGTCTACGTATCGTAGCAATAGAGTTCTAATGCTTCTCAAAACGCGATATAGCACCTCAGTCCTATGTTTCATGATAAGATATAATATTCATTCCGAAGTGTCATGTATATCTCGTATTCACACCAAAAGAATGTAAATGCGACACATCCATGCTAGGAAATAGCGTTTGCAGATGTCTACGTATCGTAGCAATAGAGTTCTAATGCTTCTTAGTACGCGATATCGCATATCACTACTATGATTCATGATAAGATATAATATTCATTGCGAAGTTTCATGTATACCTCGTACTCACTTCAAAAGAACGTAAATAAGACACTTCCATGCTAGGAAATAGCGTTTTCAGATGTCTACGTGTCGTAGCAATAGAGTTCTAATGCTTCTTAGAACGCGATATCGCATCTCACTTCTATGTTTCATGATAAGATATAATATTCATTGCGAAGTGTCATGTATACTTCGTATTCACTTCAAAAGAATGTAAATGCGTCACTTCCATGCTAGGAAATAGCCTTTGCAGATGTCTACGTATCGTAGCAATAGATTTCTAATGCTTCTCAAAACGCGATATAGCACCTCAGTCCTATGTTTCATGATAAGATATAATATTCATTGCGAAGTGTCATGTATATCTCGTATTAACATCAAAAGAATGTAAATCCGACACTTCCATGCTAGGAAATAGCGTTTGCAGATGTCTACGTATCGCAGCAATAGAGTTCCAATGCTTCCTAAAACGCGATATCGCATCTCTCTTCTATGTTTCATGATAAGGTATAATATTCATTGCGAAGTGTCATGTATACCTCGTATTCACTTCAAATGAATGTAAATGCGACACTTCCATGCTAGGAAAAAGCGTTTTGCAGATGTCTACGTATCGTAGCAATAGAGTTCTAATGCTTCTTAGAACGCGATATCGCATATCACTACTATGTTTCATGATAAGATATAATATTCATTGCGAAGTGTCATGTATACCTAGTACTCACTTCAAAAGTACGTAAATAAGACACTTCCATGCTAGGAAATAGCGTTTGCAGATGTCTACGTATCGTAGCAATAGAGTTCTAATGCTTTTCAGAACGCGATATGGCATCTCACTGCTATGTTTCATGATAAGATATAATATTCATTGTGGAGTGTCATGTATACCTCGTATTCACTTCAAATGAATGTAAATGCGACACTTCCATTCTAGGAAATAGAGTTTGCAGATGTCTACGTATCGTAGCAATAGAGTTCTAATGCTTCTTAAAATGCGATATAGCACCTCATTCCTAAGTTTCATGATAAGATATAATATTCATTGCGAAGTGTCATGTATACCTCGATTTCACCTAACAAGAATGTAAATGCGACACATCCTTGCTAGGAAATATTGTTTGCAGATGTCTACGTATCACAGCAATAGAGTACTAATGATTCTTAAAACGAGATGTCGTATTTCATTTCTATGTTTCGTAATAAGATATAATATTCATTGTGTAATGTTACGTATACCTCGTATTCACTTCAGTGGAATGTAAGTGCGAAATTTCCTTGCTAGGAAATAGAGTTTGCAGATATCTACGTATATTAGCTATAGAGTTCTAATGCTTCTCAAAACGCGATATAGCACCTCATTCCTATGTTTCATGATAAGATATAATATTTATTGCGAAGTGTCATGTATATCTCGTATTCACTTCAAAAGAATGTAAATGCGACACTTCCATGCTAGGAAATAGAGTTTGCAGATGTCTACGTATCGCAGCAATAGAGTTCTAATGCTTCTTAGAACGCGATATCGCATCTCACTTCTATGTTTCATGATAAGATATAATATTTATTGCGAAGTGTCATCTATACCTCGTATTCACTTCAAAAGAATGTAAATGCGACACTTCCATGCTAGGAAATAGTGTTTGCAGATGTCTACGTATCGTAGCAATAGGGTTCTAATGCTTCTTAGAACGCGATATCGCATCTCACTTCTATGTTTCATGATAAGATATAATATTCATTGCGAAGTGTCATGTATATCTCGTATTCACTTCAAAAGAATGTAAATGCGACACTTCCATGCTAGGAAATAGCGTTTGCAGATGTCTACGTATCGCAGCAATGGAGTTCTAATGCTTACTAAAACGCGATATCGCATCTCTCTTCAATGTTTCATGATAAGGTATAATATTCATTGCGAAGTGTCATCTATACCTCGTATTCACTTCAAAAGAATGTAAATGCGACACTTCCATGCTAGGAAATAGTGTCTGCAGATGTCTACGTATCGTAGCAATAGGGTTCTAATGCTTCTTAGAACGCGATATCGCATCTCACTTATATGTTTCACGATAAGATATAATATTCATTGCGAAGTGTCATGTATACCTCGTATTCACTTCAAAAGAATGTAAATGCGACACTTCCATGCTAGGAAATAGCGTTTGCAGATGTCTACGTATCGTAGCAATAGAGTTCTAATGCTTCTCGAAACGCGATATAGCACCTCAGTCCTATGTTTCACGATAACATATAATATTCATTGCGAAGTGTCATGTGTATCTCGTATTAACGTCAAAAGAATGTAAATGCGACACTTCCATGCTAGGAAATAGCGTTTGCAGATGTCTACGTATCGCAGCAATAGAGTTCCAATGCTTCCTAAAACGCGATATCGCATCTCTCTTCTATGTTTCATGATAAGGTATAATATTCATTGCGAAGTGTCATGTATACCTCGTATTCACTTCAAATGAATGTAAATGCGACACTTCCATGCTAGGAAAAGGCGTTTTGCAGATGTCTACGTATCGTAGCAATAGAGTTCTAATGCTTCTTAGAACGCGATATCGCATATCACTACTATGTTTCATGATAAGATATAATATTCATTGCGAAGTGTCATGTATACCTCGTACTCACTTCAAAAGAACGTAAATAAGACACTTCCATGCTAGGAAATAGCGTTTGCAGATGTCTACGTATCGCAGCAATAGAGTTCTAATGCTTACTAAAACGCGATATCGCATCTCTCTTCTATGTTTCATGATAAGGTATAATATTCATTGCGAAGTGTCATGTATACCTCGTACTCACTCCAAAAGAATGTAAATGCGACCCTTCCATGCTAGGAAATAGCATTTGCTGATGTCTAAGTATCGTAGCAATAGAGTTCTAATGCTTCTTAGAGCGCGATATCGCATCTGACTACTATGTTCCATGATAAGATATAATATTCATTGCGAAGTGTCATCTATACCTCGTAATCACTTCAAAAGGATGTAAATGCGACACTTCCATGCTAGGAAATAGTGTTTGCAGATGTCTACGTATCACAACAATAGAGTAGTAATGCTTCTTAAAACGAGATGTCGTATTTCACTTCTATGTTTCGTAATAAGATATAATATCCATTGTGTAATGTTATGTATACCTCGTTTTCACTTCAGTGGAATGTAAGTGCGAAATTTCCTTGCTAGGAAATAGGGTTTGCAGATGTCTACGTATCGTAGCAATAGAGTTCTAATGCTTCTTAAAACGCGATATCGCATCTCACTGCTATGTTTCATGATAAGATATAATATTCATTATGGAGTGATATGTATACCTCGTACCCACTTCAAAAGAATGTAAATGCGACCCTTCCATGCTAGGGAATAGACTTTGCAGATGTCTACGTGTCGTAGCAATAGAGTTCTAATGCTTCTTAGAACGCGATATCGCATCTCACTTTTATGTTTCATGATAAGATATAATATTCATTGCGAAGTGTCATGTATACCTCGTATTGACTTCAAAATAATGTAAATGCGACACTTCTATGCTAGGAAGTAGCGTATGCAGATGTCTACGTATCGTAACAATAGGGTTCTAATGCTTCTTAAAACGCGATATCGCGTCTCACTTCTATCTTTCATGATAAGATATAATATTTATTGCAAAGTGTCATGTATACCTCGTATTCACTTCAAAAGAATGTAAATGCGACACTTCCATGCTAGGAAATAGCGTTTGCAGATGTCTACGTATCGCAGCAATAGAGTTCCAATGCTTCCTAAAACGCGATATCGCACCACTCTTCTATGTTTCATGATAAGGTATAATATTCATTGCGAAGTGTCATGTATACCTCGTATTCACTTCAAAAGAATGTAAATGCGACACTTCCTTGCAAGGAAATATTGTTTGCTGATGTCTACGTATCACAGCAATAGAGTACTAATGCTTCTTAAAACGAGATGTCGTATTTCACTTCTATGTTTCGTAAAAAGATATAATATTCATTGTGTAATGCTATGTATACCTCGTATACACTTCAGTGGAATGTAAGTGCGAAATTTCCTTGCTAGGAAATAGAGTTTGCAGATGTCTACGTATATTAGCAATAGAGTTCTAATGCTTCTCAAAACGCGATATAGCTCATTCCTATGTTTCATGATAAGATATAGTATTCATTGCGAAGTGTCATGTATACCTCGTATTGACTTCAAAATAATGTAAATGCGACACTTCTATGCTAGGAAGTAGCGTATGCAGATGTCTACGTATCGTAGCAATAGGGTTCTAATGCTTCTTAAAACGCGATATCGCGTCTCACTTCTATCTTTCATGATAAGATATAATATTTATTGCGAAGTGTCATGTATACCTCGTATTCACTTCAAAAGAATGTAAATGCGACCACTTCCATGCTAGGAAATAGCGCTTGCAGATGTCAACGTATCGTAGCAATAGAGTTCTAATGCTTCTTAGAACGAGATGTCGCATTTCATTTCTATGTTCCGTAATAAGATATAATATCCATTGTGTAATGTTATGCATACCTCGTATTCACTTCAAAAGTATGTAAGTGCGACACTTCCTTGCTAGGAAATATTGTTTGCAGATGTCTACGTATCGTAGCAATAGAGTTCCAATGCTTGTCAAAGCGCGATATCGCATCTCATTACTATGCTTCATGATGAGATAAAATATTCATTGCGAAGTGTCATGTATATCTCGAATTCACTTCAATGGAATGCAAATGCGACACTTCCTTGCTAGAAAATAGAGTTTGCAGATGTCTACGTATATTAGCAATAGAGTTCTGATGCTTCTCAAAACGCGATATCGCATCTCGTTCCTATGTTTCATGATAACATATAATATTCATTGCGAAGTGTCATGTAAATCTCGTATTCACTTCAAAAGAATGTAATGCGAACTTCCATGCTAGGAAATAGCGTTTGTAGATGTCTACGTATCCTAGCAATAGAGTTCTAATGCTTCTCAAAACGCGATATCGCAACTTATTCCTATGTTTCATGAGAAGATATAATATTCATTGCGAAGTGCATGTATACCTCGTATTCACTCCAAAAGAATGTAAATGCGACACTTAAATGCTAGGAAATAGCGTTTGCAAATGTCTACGTATCGTAGCAATGAAGTTCTGGTGCTTCTGAAATCACGATATCGCATCTCATTTCTATGTTTCGTGATAAGGTATAATATTCATTGCCAAGTGTCATGTACACATCGTATTCACTTCAAAAGAATGTAAATGCGAAACTTCCTTGCTAGGAAATAGAGGTTGCAGATGTCTACGTATATTAGCAATAGAGTTCTAATGCTTCTCAAAACGCGATATAGCACCTCATTCCTATGTTTCATGATAAGATATAATATTCATTGCGAAGTGTCATGTATATCTCGTATTCACTTCAAAAGTATGTCATTGCGACACTTCCATGCTAGGAAATAGCGTTTGCAGATGTCTAGGCATCGTGGCAATAGAGTTCTAGCGCTTCTTAAATCGCGATATCGCATCTCACTTCTATGTTTCGAGATAAGATATAATATTCATTGTAGAGTGTTATGTATACCTCGTATTCACTACAAAAGAATGTAAATGCGACACTTCCGTGCTAGGAAACAGCGTTTGCAGATGTCTACGTATCGTAGCAATAGAGTTCCAATGCTTCTTAAAATGCGATATCGCATCTCACTTCTATGTTTCATGATAAGATATAATATTCATTGCGAACTGTCATGTATACCTCGTATTCACTTCAAAAGAATGTAAATGCAATACTTCCTTGCTAGGAAATAACATTTGCAGATGTCTACGCATCGTAGCAATAGAGTTCTAGCGCTTCTTAAATCGCGATATCGCATCTCACTTCTATGTTTCGAGATAAGATATAATATTCATTGCGAAGAGTCATGTACACATCGTATTCACTTCAAAAGAATGTAAACGCGACACTTCCTAGCTAGGAAATAGCGTTTCCAGATGACCACGTATCGTAAGAATGGAGTTCTAATACTTCTTAAAATGAGATATCGCATCTCATTTCTATGTTTCATGATGAGATATAATATCCATTGCGAAATGACAAGCACACCTCGTATTCACTTCAGTGGAATGTAAATGCGACACCTCCATGCTAGGAATTAGGGTTTGCAGATGTCTACGTATCGTAGCAAGAGATTTCTAATGCTTCTTAAAACGAGATGTCGGATTTCATTTCTATGTTTCGTGATAAGATATAATATTCATTGTGGAGTGTTATGTATACCTGGTATTCACTTCAAGAGAATGTAAATGCGACACTTTCTTGCTAGGAAATATTGTTTGCAGTTGTCTACGTATCGTAGCAATAGAATTCTAATGCTTCTTAAAACGAGAAGTCGTATTTCATTTCGATGTTTCGTAATAAGATATAACATTCATTGTGGAGAGTCATGTATACTTCGTACTCACATCACAAGAATGTAAATGCGACACATCCATGCAGGGAAATAGCGCTTGCAGGTGTCAACGTATATTAGCAATAGAGATCTAATGCTTCTCAAAACGCGATATCGCATCTCATTCCTATGTTTCATGATAAGATATAATATTCATTGCGAAGTGTCATGTATACCTCGTATTCACTTCAACAGAATGTAAATGCGACACTTCCATGCTAGGAAATAGCGTTTGCAGATGTCTACGAATCGCAGCAACAGAGCTCTAATGCTTCTTAAAACGAGATGTCGCATCTCACTTCTATGTTTCGAGATAAGATGTAATATTCATTGCGATGTGTGATGTATACCTCGTATTCACTTCAAATGAATGTAAATGCGAAACTTCCATGCTAGCAAATAGCGTTTGCAGATGTCTACGTATCGTAGCAATAGAGCTCTAATGCTTCTTAAAACGCGATATCACATCTCACTTCTATGTTTCGAGATAAGATATAATATTCATTGTGGAGTGTTATGTATACCTCGTATTCACTTCAAAAGAATGTAAATGCGACACTTCAGTGCTAGGAAACAGCCTTTGCAGATGTCTACGTATCGTAGCAATAGAGTTGTAATGCTACTTAAAACGAGAAGTCGCATTTCATTTCTATGTTTCGTGATAAGATATAATATTCATTGTGGAGTGTTATGTATACCTCGTATTCACTTCAAAAGAATGTAAATGCGACACTTCCTTTCTAGGAAATAGCGTTTCCAGATGATCACGTATCGAAAGAATAGAGTTCTAATACTTCTTAAAACGAGATGTAGCATCTCACTTCTATGTTTCGAGATTAGATATAATATTCATTGCGATGTGTCATGTATACCTGGTATTCACTTCAGAAAAATGTAAATGCGACACTTCCTTGCTAGGAAATAGCGTTTCCAGATGACCACGTATCGTAAGAATGGAGTTCTAATGCTTCTCAAAACTCGATATAGCACCTCATTCCTATGTTTCATGATAAGATATAATATCCATTGCGAAGTGTCATGCATACCTCGTATTCACTTCAATGGAATGTAAATGCGACACTTCCATGCTAGGAAATAGGGTTTGCAGATGTCTGCGTGTCGTAGTAAGAGAGTTCTAATGCATCTTAAAACGATATGTCGCATTTCATTTCTATGTTTCGTGATAGGATATAATATACATTGTGGAGTGTTATGTATACCTCGTATTCACTTCAAAAGAATGTAAATGCGACACTTCCATGCTAGGAAATAGCGTTTGCAGATGACCACGTATCGCAGCAATAGAGATCCAATGCTTCCTAAAACGCGATATCGCATCTCTCTTCTATGTTTCATGAGAAGGTATAATATTCATTGCGAAGCGTCATGTATACCTCGTATTCACTTCACAAGAATGTAAATGCGACAATTCCTTGCTAGGAAATATTGTTTGCAGATGTCTACGTATCATAGCAATAGAGTACTAATGCTTCTTAAAACGAGATGTCGTATTTCATTTCTATGTTTCGTAATAAGATATAATATTCATTGTGTAATGTTATGTATACCTCGTATTCACTTCAGAGGAATGTAAGTGCGAAATTTCCTTGCTAGAAAATAGAGTTTGCAGATGTCTACGTATATAGGCAGTAGAGTGCTAATGCTTCTCAAAACTCGATATAGCACCTCATTCCTATGTTTCATGATAAGATATAATATTCATTGCGAAGTGTCATGTATATCTCGTATTCACATCAAAAGAATGTAAATGCGACACTTCCATGCTAGGAAATAGCAGTTGCAGATGTCTACGTATCGCAGCAATAGAGTTCCAATGCTTCCTAAAGCGCGATATCGCATCTCTCTTCTATGTTTCATGATAAGGTATAATATTCATTGCGAAGCGTCATGTATACCTCGTATTCACTTCAAATGAATGTAAATGCGACACTTCCATGCTAGGAAATAGCGTTTGCAGATGTCTACGTATCGTAGCAATAGAGTTCTAATGCTTCTTAAAACGCGATATCGCATCTCACTGCTATGTTTCATGAGAAGATATAATATTCATTATGGAGTGTTATGTATACCTCGTACTCACTTCAAAAGGAAGTAAATGCGACCCTTCCATCCTAGGAAATAGCGTTTGCAGATGTCTACGTATCGTAGCAATAGAGTTCTAGTGCTTCTTAGAACGCGATATCGCATCTCACTTCCATGTTTCATGATAAGATATAATATTCATTGCGAAGTGTCATGTATATCTCGTATTCACATCAAAAGAATGTAAATGCGACACTTCCATGCTAGGAAATAGCGTTTGCAGATGTCTACGTATCGCAGCAATAGAGTTCCAATGCTTCCTAAAACGCGATTTCGCATCTCTCTTCTATGTTTCATGAGAAGGTATAATATTCATTGCGAAGCGTCATGTATACCTCGTATTCACTTCACAAGAATGTAAATGCGACACTTCCTTGCTAGGAAATATTGTTTGCAGATGTCTACGTATCATAGCAATAGAGTACTAATGCTTCTTAAAACGAGATGTCGTATTTCATTTCTATGTTTCGTAATAAGATATAATATTCATTGTGTAATGTTATGTATACCTCGTATTCACTTCAGAGGAATGTAAGTGCGAAATTTCCTTGCTAGAAAATAGAGTTTGCAGATGTCTACGTATATAGGCAGTAGAGTGCTAATGCTTCTCAAAACTCGATATAGCACCTCATTCCTATGTTTCATGATAAGATATAATATTCATTGCGAAGTGTCATGTATATCTCGTATTCACATCAAAAGAATGTACATGCGACACTTCCATGCTAGGAAATAGCAGTTGCAGATGTCTACGTATCGCAGCAATAGAGTTCCAATGCTTCCTAAAGCGCAATATCGCATCTCTCTTCTATGTTTCATGATAAGGTATAATATTCATTGCGAAGCGTCATGTATACCTCGTATTCACTTCAAATGAATGTAAATGCGACACTTCCATGCTAGGAAATAGCGTTTGCAGATGTCTACGTATCGTAGCAATAGAGCTCTAATGCTTCTCAAAACGCGATATAGCACCTCATTCCTATGTTTCATGATAAGATATAATATTCAGGGCGAAGTGTCATGTATACCTCGTATTCACTTCAAAAGAACGTAAACAAGACACTTCCATGCTAGGAAATAGCGTGTGCAGATGTCTACGTATCGTAGCAATAGAGTTCTAATGCTTCTTGGAACGCGATATCGCATCTCACTTCTATGTTTCATGATAAAATATAATATTCATTGCGAAGTGTCATGTATACCTCATATTCACTTCAAAAGAATGTAAATGCGACACTTCCATGCTAGGAAATAGCGTTTTGCAGATGTCTACGTATCGTAGCAATAGAGTTCTAATGCTTCTTAAAACGCGATATCGCATCTCACATCTATGTTTCATGATAAGATATAATATTCATTGCGAAGTGTCATGTATACCTCGTATTTACTTCAAAAGAACGTAAATAAGACACTTCCATGCTAGGAAATAGCGTTTGCAGATGTCTACGTATCGTAGCAATAGAGTTCTAATGCTTCCTAACGCGCGATATCGCATCTCACTGCTATGTTTCATGATAAGGTATAAATATTCATTGCGAAGTGTCATGTTTACCTCGTATTCACTTCAAAAGAATGTAAATGCGACACTTCCATGCTAGGAAATAGCGTTTGCAGATGTCTACGTATCGCAGCAATAGAGTTCCAAAGCTTCCTAAAACGCGATATCGCATATCTCTTCTATGTTTCACGATAAGGTATAATATTCATTGCGAAGTGTCATGTATACCTCGTATTCACTTCAAAAGAATGTAAATGCGACACTTCCATGCTAGGAAATAGCGTTTGCAGATGTCTACGTATCGCAGCAATAGAGATCCAATGCTTCCTAAAACGCGATATCGCATTACTGTTCTATGTTTCATGATAAGGTATAATATTCATTTCGAAGTGTCACGTATACCTCGTATTCACTTCAAATGAATGTAAATGCGACACTTCCATGCTAGGAAATAGCGTTTGCAGATGCCTGCGTATCGTAGCAACAGAGTTCTAATGCTTCTTAAAACGAGATGTCGCAACTCATTCCTATGTTTCATGATAAGATATAATATTCATGCGAAGTGTCATGTATACCTCGTATTCACTTCAAAAGAATGTAAATGCGACACTTCCATGCTAGGAAATAGCGTTTGCAGATGTCTACGTATCGTAGCAATAGAGTTCTAATGCTTCTCAAAACGCGATATAGCACCTCATTCCTATGTTTCCTGATAAGATATAATATTCATTGCGAAGTGTCATGTATACCTCGTATTCACTTCAAAAGAATGTAAATGCCACACTTCCATGCTAGAAATAGCGTTTGCAGATGTCTACGTATCGCAGCAATAGAGATCCAATGCTTCCTAAAACGCGATATCGCATCACTCTTCTATGTTTCATGATAAGGTATAATATTCATTACGAAGTGTCATGTATACCACGTATTCACTTCAAATGAATGTAAATGCGACACTTCCATGCTAGGAAAATTGCGTTTGCAGATGTCTACGTATCGTAGCAATAGAGTTCTAATGCTTCCTAAAGCGCGATATCGAATCTCACTGCTATGTTTCATGATAAGGTATAATATTCATTGCGAAGCGTCATGTATACCTCGTATTCACTTCAAATGAATGTAAATGCGACACTTCCATGCTAGGAAATAGCGTTTGCAGATGTCTACGTATGATAGCAATAGAGTTCTAATGCTTCTTAAAACGCGATATCGCATCTCACTGCTATGTTTCATGAGAAGATATAATATTCATTATGGAGTGTTATGTATTCCTCGTACTCACTTCAAAGAACGTAAATGCGACCCTTCCATCCTAGGAAATAGCGTTTGCAGATGTCTACGTATCGTAGCAATAGAGTTCTAGTGCTTCTTAGAACGCGATATCGCATCTCACTTCTATGTTTCATGATAAGATATAATATTCATTGCGAAGTGTCATGTATATCTCGTATTCACATCAAAGAATGTAAATGCGACACTTCCATGCTAGGAAATAGCGTTTGCAGATGTCTACGCATCGCAGCAATAGAGTTCCAATGCTTCCTAAAACGCGATATCGCATCACTCTTCTATGTTTCATGATATGGTATAATATTCATTACGAAGTGTCATGTATACCTCGTATTCACTTCAAATGAATGTAAATGCGACACTTCCATGCTAGGAAATAGCGTTTGCAGATGTCTGCGTATCGTAGCAATAGAGTTCTAATGCTTCTTAAAACGAGATGTCGCAACTCATTCCTATGTTTCATGATAAGATATAATATTCATTGCGAAGTGTCATGTATACCTCGTATTCACTTCAAAAGAATGTAAATGCGACACTTCCATGCTAGGAAATAGCGTTTGCAGATGTCTACGTATCGTAGCAATAGAGTTCTAGTGCTTCTTAGAACGCGATATCGCATCTCACTTCCATGTTTCATGATAAGATATAATATTCATTGCGAAGTGTCATGTATATCTCGTATTCACATCAAAAGAATGTAAATGCGACACTTCCATGCTAGGAAATAGCGTTTGCAGATGTCTACGTATCGCAGCAATAGAGATCCAATGCTTCCTAAAACGCGATATCGCATTACTGTTCTATGTTTCATGATAAGGTATAATATTCATTTCGAAGTGTCACGTATACCTCGTATTCACTTCAAATGAATGTAAATGCGACACTTCCATGCTAGGAAATAGCGTTTGCAGATGCCTGCGTATCGTAGCAACAGAGTTCTAATGCTTCTTAAAACGAGATGTCGCAACTCATTCCTATGTTTCATGATAAGATATAATATTCATTGCGAAGTGTCATGTATACCTCGTATTCACTTCAAAAGAATGTAAATGCGACACTTCCATGCTAGGAAATAGCGTTTGCAGATGTCTACGTATCGTAGCAATAGAGTTCTAATGCTTCTCAAAACGCGATATAGCACCTCATTCCTATGTTTCCTGATAAGATATAATATTCATTGCGAAGTGTCATGTATACCTCGTATTCACTTCAAAAGAATGTAAATGCCACACTTCCATGCTAGGAAATAGCGTTTGCAGATGTCTACGTATCGCAGCAATAGAGATCCAATGCTTCCTAAAACGCGATATCGCATCACTCTTCTATGTTTCATGATAAGGTATAATATTCATTGCGAAGCGTCATGTATACCTCGTATTCACTTCACAAGAATGTAAATGCGACACTTCCTTGCTAGGAAATATTGTTTGCAGATGTCTACGTATCATAGCAATAGAGTACTAATGCTTCTTAAAACGAGATGTCGTATTTCATTTCTATGTTTCGTAATAAGATATAATATTCATTGTGTAATGTTATGTATACCTCGTATTCACTTCAGAGGAATGTAAGTGCGAAATTTCCTTGCTAGAAAATAGAGTTTGCAGATGTCTACGTATATAGGCAGTAGAGTGCTAATGCTTCTCAAAACTCGATATAGCACCTCATTCCTATGTTTCATGATAAGATATAATATTCATTGCGAAGTGTCATGTATATCTCGTATTCACATCAAAAGAATGTAAATGCGACACTTCCATGCTAGGAAATAGCAGTTGCAGATGCCTACGTATCGCAGCAATAGAGTTCCAATGCTTCCTAAAACGCGATATCGCATCTCTCTTCTATGTTTCATGATAAGGTATAATATTCACTGCGAAGCGTCATGTATACCTCGTATTCACTTCAAATGAATGTAAATGCGACACTTCCATGCTAGGAAATAGCGTTTGCAGATGTCTACGTATCGTAGCAATAGAGCTCTAATGCTTCTCAAAACGCGATATAGCACCTCATTCCTATGTTTCATGATAAGATATAATATTCATGGCGAAGTGTCATGTATACCTCGTATTCACTACAAAAGAACGTAAATAAGACACTTCCATGCTAGGAAATAGCGTGTGCAGATGTCTACGTATCGTAGCAATAGAGTTCTAATGCTTCTTAGAACGCGATATCGCATCTCACTTCTATGTTTCATGATAAGATATAATATTCATTGCGAAGTGTCATGTATACCTCATATTCACTTCAAAAGAATGTAAATGCGACGCTTCCATGCTAGGAAATAGCGTTTTGCAGATGTCTACGTATCGTAGCAATAGAGTTCTAATGCTTCTTAAAACGCGATATCGCATCTCACATCTATGTTTCATGATAAAATATAATATTCAATGCGAAGTGTCATGTATACCTCGTATTCACTTCAAAAGAACGTAAATAAGACACTTCCATGCTAGGAAATAGCGTTTGCAGATGTCTACGTATCGTAGCAATAGAGTTCTAATGCTTCTTAAAACGCGATATCGCATCTCACTGCTATGTTTCATGAGAAGATATAATATTCATTATGGAGTGTTATGTATACCTCGTACTCACTTCAAAAGAATGTAAATGCGAGCCTTCCATCCTAGGAAATAGCGTTTGCAGATGTCTACGTATCGTAGCAATAGAGTTCTAGTGCTTCTTAGAACGCGATATCGCATCTCACTTCCATGTTTCATGATAAGATATAATATTCATTGCGAAGTGTCATGTATATCTCGTATTCACATCAAAAGAATGTAAATGCGACACTTCCATGCTAGGAAATAGCGTTTGCAGATGTCTACGTATCGCAGCAATAGAGTTCCAATGCTTCCTAAAACGCGATATCGCATCTCTCTTCTATGTTTCATGAGAAGGTATAATATTCATTGCGAAGCGTCATGTATACCTCGTATTCACTTCACAAGAATGTAAATGCGACACTTCCTTGCTAGGAAATATTGTTTGCAGATGTCTACGTATCATAGCAATAGAGTACTAATGCTTCTTAAAACGAGATGTCGTATTTCATTTCTATGTTTCGTAATAAGATATAATATTCATTGTGTAGTGTTATGTATACCTCGTATTCACTTCAGAGGAATGTAAGTGCGAAATTTCCTTGCTAGAAAATAGAGTTTGCAGATGTCTACGTATATAGGCAATAGAGTGCTAATGCTTCTCAAAACTCGATATAGCACCTCATTCCTATGTTTCATGATAAGATATAATATTCATTGCGAAGTGTCATGTATATCTCGTATTCACATCAAAAGAATGTAAATGCGACACTTCCATGCTAGGAAATAGCAGTTGCAGATGTCTACGTATCGCAGCAATAGAGTTCCAATGCTTCCTAAAACGCGATACCGCATCTCTCTTCTATGTTTCATGATAAGGTATAATATTCACTGCGAAGCGTCATGTATACCTCGTATTCACTTCAAATGAATGTAAATGCGACACTTCCATGCTAGGAAATAGCGTTTGCAGATGTCTACGTATCGTAGCAATAGAGCTCTAATGCTTCTCAAAACGCGATATAGCACCTCATTCCTATGTTTCATGATAAGATATAATATTCATGGCGAAGTGTCATGTATACCTCGTATTCACTTCAAAAGAACGTAAATAAGACACTTCCATGCTAGGAAATAGCGTGTGCAGATGTCTACGTATCGCAGCAACAGAGTTCCAATGCTTCCTAAAACGCGATATCGCATCTCTCTTCTATGTTTCATGAGAAGATACAATATTCATTATGGAGTGTTATGTATACCTCGTACTCACTTCAAATGAATGTAAATGCGATACTTCCATGCTAGGAAATAGCGTTTGCAGATGTCTACGTATCGCAGCAATAGAGATCCAATGCTTCCTAAAACGCGATATCGCATCACTCTCCTATGTTTCATGATAAGGTATAATATTCATTACGAAGTGTCATGTATACCTCGTATTCACTTCAAATGAATGTAAATGCGACACTTCCATGCTAGGAAATAGCGTTTGCAGATGTCTACGTATCGTAGAGTTCTAGTGCTTCTTAGAACGCGATATCGCATCTCACTTCTATGTTTCATGATAAGATATAATATTCATTGCGAAGTGTCATGTATACCTCGTATTCACTTCAAAAGAATGTAAATGCGACACTTCCATGCTAGGAAGTGGCGTTTGCAGATGTCTACGTATCGTAGCAATAGGGTTCTAATGCTTCTTAAAATGCGATATCGCATCACAATTCTATGTTTCATGATAAGATATAATATTCATTTGAAGTGTCATGTATACCTCGATTTCACTTCACAAGAATGTAAATGCGACTCTTCCTTGCAAGGAAATATTGTTTGCAGATGTCTACGTATCACAGCAACAGAGTACTAATGCTTCTTAAAACGAGATGTCGTATTTCATTTCTATGTTTCGTAATAAGATATAATATTCATTGTGTAATGTTATGTATACCTCGTATTCACTTCAGTGGAATGTAAGTGCGAAATTTCCTTGCTAGGAAATAGAGTTTGCAGATGTCTACGTATATAGGCAATAGAGTTCTAATGCTTCTCAAAACTCGATATAGCACCTCATTCCTATGTTTCATGATAAGATATAATATTCATTGCGAAGTGTCATGTATATCTCGTATTCACATCAAAAGAATGTAAATGCGACACTTCCATGCTAGGAAATAGCGTTTGCAGATGTTTACGTATCGCAGCAATAGAGTTCCAATGCTTCCTAAAACGCGATATCGCATCTCTCTTCTGCGTTTCATGAGAAGGTATAATATTCATTGCGAAGCGTCATGTATACCTCGTATTCACTTCAAATGAATGTAAATGCGACACTTCCATGCTAGGAAATAGCGTTTGCAGATGTCTACGTATCGTAGCAATAGAGCTCTAATGCTTCTCAAAACGCGATATAGCACCTCATTCCTATGTTTCATGATAAGATATAATATTCAGGGCGAAGTGTCATGTATACCTCGTATTCACTTCAAAAGAACGTAAACAAGACACTTCCATGCTAGGAAATAGCGTGTGCAGATGTCTACGTATCGTAGCAATAGAGTTCTAATGCTTCTTGGAACGCGATATCGCATCTCACTTCTATGTTTCATGATAAAATATAATATTCATTGCGAAGTGTCATGTATACCTCATATTCACTTCAAAAGAATGTAAATGCGACACTTCCATGCTAGGAAATAGCGTTTTGCAGATGTCTACGTATCGTAGCAATAGAGTTCTAATGCTTCTTAAAACGCGATATCGCATCTCACATCTATGTTTCATGATAAGATATAATATTCATTGCGAAGTGTCATGTATACCTCGTATTTACTTCAAAAGAACGTAAATAAGACACTTCCATGCTAGGAAATAGCGTTTGCAGATGTCTACGTATCGTAGCAATAGAGTTCTAATGCTTCCTAACGCGCGATATCGCATCTCACTGCTATGTTTCATGATAAGGTATAAATATTCATTGCGAAGTGTCATGTTTACCTCGTATTCACTTCAAAAGAATGTAAATGCGACACTTCCATGCTAGGAAATAGCGTTTGCAGATGTCTACGTATCGCAGCAATAGAGTTCCAAAGCTTCCTAAAACGCGATATCGCATATCTCTTCTATGTTTCACGATAAGGTATAATATTCATTGCGAAGTGTCATGTATACCTCGTATTCACTTCAAAAGAATGTAAATGCGACACTTCCATGCTAGGAAATAGCGTTTGCAGATGTCTACGTATCGCAGCAATAGAGATCCAATGCTTCCTAAAACGCGATATCGCATTACTGTTCTATGTTTCATGATAAGGTATAATATTCATTTCGAAGTGTCACGTATACCTCGTATTCACTTCAAATGAATGTAAATGCGACACTTCCATGCTAGGAAATAGCGTTTGCAGATGCCTGCGTATCGTAGCAACAGAGTTCTAATGCTTCTTAAAACGAGATGTCGCAACTCATTCCTATGTTTCATGATAAGATATAATATTCATTGCGAAGTGTCATGTATACCTCGTATTCACTTCAAAAGAATGTAAATGCGACACTTCCATGCTAGGAAATAGCGTTTGCAGATGTCTACGTATCGTAGCAATAGAGTTCTAATGCTTCTCAAAACGCGATATAGCACCTCATTCCTATGTTTCCTGATAAGATATAATATTCATTGCGAAGTGTCATGTATACCTCGTATTCACTTCAAAAGAATGTAAATGCCACACTTCCATGCTAGGAAATAGCGTTTGCAGATGTCTACGTATCGCAGCAATAGAGATCCAATGCTTCCTAAAACGCGATATCGCATCACTCTTCTATGTTTCATGATAAGGTATAATATTCATTACGAAGTGTCATGTATACCACGTATTCACTTCAAATGAATGTAAATGCGACACTTCCATGCTAGGAAAATTGCGTTTGCAGATGTCTACGTATCGTAGCAATAGAGTTCTAATGCTTCCTAAAGCGCGATATCGAATCTCACTGCTATGTTTCATGATAAGGTATAATATTCATTGCGAAGCGTCATGTATACCTCGTATTCACTTCAAATGAATGTAAATGCGACACTTCCATGCTAGGAAATAGCGTTTGCAGATGTCTACGTATCGTAGCAATAGAGTTCTAATGCTTCTTAAAACGCGATATCGCATCTCACTGCTATGTTTCATGAGAAGATATAATATTCATTATGGAGTGTTATGTATTCCTCGTACTCACTTCAAAAGAACGTAAATGCGACCCTTCCATCCTAGGAAATAGCGTTTGCAGATGTCTACGTATCGTAGCAATAGAGTTCTAGTGCTTCTTAGAACGCGATATCGCATCTCACTTCTATGTTTCATGATAAGATATAATATTCATTGCGAAGTGTCATGTATATCTCGTATTCACATCAAAAGAATGTAAATGCGACACTTCCATGCTAGGAAATAGCGTTTGCAGATGTCTACGCATCGCAGCAATAGAGTTCCAATGCTTCCTAAAACGCGATATCGCATCACTCTTCTATGTTTCATGATATGGTATAATATTCATTACGAAGTGTCATGTATACCTCGTATTCACTTCAAATGAATGTAAATGCGACACTTCCATGCTAGGAAATAGCGTTTGCAGATGTCTGCGTATCGTAGCAATAGAGTTCTAATGCTTCTTAAAACGAGATGTCGCAACTCATTCCTATGTTTCATGATAAGATATAATATTCATTGCGAAGTGTCATGTATACCTCGTATTCACTTCAAAAGAATGTAAATGCGACACTTCCATGCTAGGAAATAGCGTTTGCAGATGTCTACGTATCGTAGCAATAGAGTTCTAGTGCTTCTTAGAACGCGATATCGCATCTCACTTCCATGTTTCATGATAAGATATAATATTCATTGCGAAGTGTCATGTATATCTCGTATTCACATCAAAAGAATGTAAATGCGACACTTCCATGCTAGGAAATAGCGTTTGCAGATGTCTACGTATCGCAGCAATAGAGATCCAATGCTTCCTAAAACGCGATATCGCATTACTGTTCTATGTTTCATGATAAGGTATAATATTCATTTCGAAGTGTCACGTATACCTCGTATTCACTTCAAATGAATGTAAATGCGACACTTCCATGCTAGGAAATAGCGTTTGCAGATGCCTGCGTATCGTAGCAACAGAGTTCTAATGCTTCTTAAAACGAGATGTCGCAACTCATTCCTATGTTTCATGATAAGATATAATATTCATTGCGAAGTGTCATGTATACCTCGTATTCACTTCAAAAGAATGTAAATGCGACACTTCCATGCTAGGAAATAGCGTTTGCAGATGTCTACGTATCGTAGCAATAGAGTTCTAATGCTTCTCAAAACGCGATATAGCACCTCATTCCTATGTTTCCTGATAAGATATAATATTCATTGCGAAGTGTCATGTATACCTCGTATTCACTTCAAAAGAATGTAAATGCCACACTTCCATGCTAGGAAATAGCGTTTGCAGATGTCTACGTATCGCAGCAATAGAGATCCAATGCTTCCTAAAACGCGATATCGCATCACTCTTCTATGTTTCATGATAAGGTATAATATTCATTGCGAAGCGTCATGTATACCTCGTATTCACTTCACAAGAATGTAAATGCGACACTTCCTTGCTAGGAAATATTGTTTGCAGATGTCTACGTATCATAGCAATAGAGTACTAATGCTTCTTAAAACGAGATGTCGTATTTCATTTCTATGTTTCGTAATAAGATATAATATTCATTGTGTAATGTTATGTATACCTCGTATTCACTTCAGAGGAATGTAAGTGCGAAATTTCCTTGCTAGAAAATAGAGTTTGCAGATGTCTACGTATATAGGCAGTAGAGTGCTAATGCTTCTCAAAACTCGATATAGCACCTCATTCCTATGTTTCATGATAAGATATAATATTCATTGCGAAGTGTCATGTATATCTCGTATTCACATCAAAAGAATGTAAATGCGACACTTCCATGCTAGGAAATAGCAGTTGCAGATGCCTACGTATCGCAGCAATAGAGTTCCAATGCTTCCTAAAACGCGATATCGCATCTCTCTTCTATGTTTCATGATAAGGTATAATATTCACTGCGAAGCGTCATGTATACCTCGTATTCACTTCAAATGAATGTAAATGCGACACTTCCATGCTAGGAAATAGCGTTTGCAGATGTCTACGTATCGTAGCAATAGAGCTCTAATGCTTCTCAAAACGCGATATAGCACCTCATTCCTATGTTTCATGATAAGATATAATATTCATGGCGAAGTGTCATGTATACCTCGTATTCACTACAAAAGAACGTAAATAAGACACTTCCATGCTAGGAAATAGCGTGTGCAGATGTCTACGTATCGTAGCAATAGAGTTCTAATGCTTCTTAGAACGCGATATCGCATCTCACTTCTATGTTTCATGATAAGATATAATATTCATTGCGAAGTGTCATGTATACCTCATATTCACTTCAAAAGAATGTAAATGCGACGCTTCCATGCTAGGAAATAGCGTTTTGCAGATGTCTACGTATCGTAGCAATAGAGTTCTAATGCTTCTTAAAACGCGATATCGCATCTCACATCTATGTTTCATGATAAAATATAATATTCAATGCGAAGTGTCATGTATACCTCGTATTCACTTCAAAAGAACGTAAATAAGACACTTCCATGCTAGGAAATAGCGTTTGCAGATGTCTACGTATCGTAGCAATAGAGTTCTAATGCTTCTTAGAACGCGATATCGCATCTCACTGCTATGTTTCATGAGAAGATATAATATTCATTATGGAGTGTTATGTATACCTCGTACTCACTTCAAAAGAATGTAAATGCGAGCCTTCCATCCTAGGAAATAGCGTTTGCAGATGTCTACGTATCGTAGCAATAGAGTTCTAGTGCTTCTTAGAACGCGATATCGCATCTCACTTCCATGTTTCATGATAAGATATAATATTCATTGCGAAGTGTCATGTATATCTCGTATTCACATCAAAAGAATGTAAATGCGACACTTCCATGCTAGGAAATAGCGTTTGCAGATGTCTACGTATCGCAGCAATAGAGTTCCAATGCTTCCTAAAACGCGATATCGCATCTCTCTTCTATGTTTCATGAGAAGGTATAATATTCATTGCGAAGCGTCATGTATACCTCGTATTCACTTCACAAGAATGTAAATGCGACACTTCCTTGCTAGGAAATATTGTTTGCAGATGTCTACGTATCATAGCAATAGAGTACTAATGCTTCTTAAAACGAGATGTCGTATTTCATTTCTATGTTTCGTAATAAGATATAATATTCATTGTGTAGTGTTATGTATACCTCGTATTCACTTCAGAGGAATGTAAGTGCGAAATTTCCTTGCTAGAAAATAGAGTTTGCAGATGTCTACGTATATAGGCAATAGAGTGCTAATGCTTCTCAAAACTCGATATAGCACCTCATTCCTATGTTTCATGATAAGATATAATATTCATTGCGAAGTGTCATGTATATCTCGTATTCACATCAAGAGAATGTAAATGCGACACTTCCATGCTAGGAAATAGCAGTTGCAGATGTCTACGTATCGCAGCAATAGAGTTCCAATGCTTCCTAAAACGCGATACCGCATCTCTCTTCTATGTTTCATGATAAGGTATAATATTCACTGCGAAGCGTCATGTATACCTCGTATTCACTTCAAATGAATGTAAATGCGACACTTCCATGCTAGGAAATAGCGTTTGCAGATGTCTACGTATCGTAGCAATAGAGCTCTAATGCTTCTCAAAACGCGATATAGCACCTCATTCCTATGTTTCATGATAAGATATAATATTCATGGCGAAGTGTCATGTATACCTCGTATTCACTTCAAAAGAACGTAAATAAGACACTTCCATGCTAGGAAATAGCGTGTGCAGATGTCTACGTATCGCAGCAACAGAGTTCCAATGCTTCCTAAAACGCGATATCGCATCTCTCTTCTATGTTTCATGAGAAGATACAATATTCATTATGGAGTGTTATGTATACCTCGTACTCACTTCAAATGAATGTAAATGCGATACTTCCATGCTAGGAAATAGCGTTTGCAGATGTCTACGTATCGCAGCAATAGAGATCCAATGCTTCCTAAAACGCGATATCGCATCACTCTCCTATGTTTCATGATAAGGTATAATATTCATTACGAAGTGTCATGTATACCTCGTATTCACTTCAAATGAATGTAAATGCGACACTTCCATGCTAGGAAATAGCGTTTGCAGATGTCTACGTATCGTAGAGTTCTAGTGCTTCTTAGAACGCGATATCGCATCTCACTTCTATGTTTCATGATAAGATATAATATTCATTGCGAAGTGTCATGTATACCTCGTATTCACTTCAAAAGAATGTAAATGCGACACTTCCATGCTAGGAAGTGGCGTTTGCAGATGTCTACGTATCGTAGCAATAGGGTTCTAATGCTTCTTAAAATGCGATATCGCATCACAATTCTATGTTTCATGATAAGATATAATATTCATTTGAAGTGTCATGTATACCTCGATTTCACTTCACAAGAATGTAAATGCGACTCTTCCTTGCAAGGAAATATTGTTTGCAGATGTCTACGTATCACAGCAACAGAGTACTAATGCTTCTTAAAACGAGATGTCGTATTTCATTTCTATGTTTCGTAATAAGATATAATATTCATTGTGTAATGTTATGTATACCTCGTATTCACTTCAGTGGAATGTAAGTGCGAAATTTCCTTGCTAGGAAATAGAGTTTGCAGATGTCTACGTATATAGGCAATAGAGTTCTAATGCTTCTCAAAACTCGATATAGCACCTCATTCCTATGTTTCATGATAAGATATAATATTCATTGCGAAGTGTCATGTATATCTCGTATTCACATCAAAAGAATGTAAATGCGACACTTCCATGCTAGGAAATAGCGTTTGCAGATGTTTACGTATCGCAGCAATAGAGTTCCAATGCTTCCTAAAACGCGATATCGCATCTCTCTTCTGCGTTTCATGAGAAGGTATAATATTCATTGCGAAGCGTCATGTATACCTCGTATTCACTTCAAATGAATGTAAATGCGACACTTCCATGCTAGGAAATAGCGTTTGCAGATGTCTACGTATCGCAGCAATAGAGATCCAATGCTTCCTAAAACGCGATATCGCATCACTCTTCTATGATTCATGATAAGGTATAATATTCATTACGAAGTGTCATGTATACCTCGTATTCACTTCAAATGAATGTAAATGCGACACTTCCATGCTAGGAAATAGCGTTTGCAGATGTCTACGTATCGCAGCAATAGAGATACAATGCTTCCTAAAACGCGATATCGCATCACTCTTCTATGTTTCATGACAAGGTATAATATTCATAGCGAAGTGTCATGTATACCTCGTATTCACTTCAAATGAATGTAAATGCGACACTTCCATGCTAGGAAATAGCGTTTGCAGATGTCTACGTATCGTAGCAATAGAGTTCTAATGCTTCTTAAAACGCGATATCGCATCTCACTGCTATGTTTCATGGTAGGATATAATATTCATTATGGAGTGATATGTATACCTCGTATTCACATCAAAAACATGTAAATGCGACACTTCCATGCTAGGAAATAGCGTTTGCAGATGTCTACGTATCGCAGCAATAGAGTTCCAATGCTTCCTAAAACGCGATATCGCATCTCTCTTCTATGTTTCATGATAAGGTATAATATTCATTGCGAAGCGTCATGTATACCTCGTACTCACTTCAAATGAATGTAAATGCGACACTTCCATGCTAGGAAATAGCGTTTGCAGATGTCTACGTATCGTAGCAATAGAGTACTAATGCTTCTTAAAACGCGATATCGCATCTCACTGCTATGTTTCATTAGAAGATATAATATTCATTGCGAAGTGTCCTGTATATCTCGTATTCACATCAAAAGAATGTAAATGCGACACTTCCATGCTAGGAAATAGCGTTTGCAGATGTCTACGTATCGCAGCAATAGAGTTCCAATGCTTCCTAAAACGCGATATCGCATATCTCTTCTATGTTTCACGATAAGGTATAATATTCATTGCGAAGTGTCATGTATACCTCGTATTCACTTCAAAAGAATGTAAATGCGACACTTCCATGCTAGGAAATAGCGTTTGCAGATGTCTACGTATCGCAGCAATAGAGATCCAATGCTTCCTAAAACGCGATATCGCATCTCTCTTCTATGTTTCATGAGAAGGTATAATATTCATTGCGAAGCGTCATGTATACCTCGTATTCACTTCACAAGAATGTAAATGCGACACTTCCTTGCTAGGAAATATTGTTTGCAGATGTCTACGTATCATAGCAATAGAGTACTAATGCTTCTTAAAACGAGATGTCGTATTTCATTTCTATGTTTCGTAATAAGATATAATATTCATTGTGTAATGTTATGTATACCTCGTATTCACTTCAGAGGAATGTAAGTGCGAAATTTCCTTGCTAGAAAATAGAGTTTGCAGATGTCTACGTATATAGGCAGTAGAGTGCTAATGCTTCTCAAAACTCGATATAGCACCTCATTCCTATGTTTCATGATAAGATATAATATTCATTGCGAAGTGTCATGTATATCTCGTATTCACATCAAAAGAATGTAAATGCGACACTTCCATGCTAGGAAATAGCAGTTGCAGATGTCTACGTATCGCAGCAATAGAGTTCCAATGCTTCCTAAAGCGCGATATCGCATCTCTCTTCTATGTTTCATGATAAGGTATAATATTCATTGCGAAGCGTCATGTATACCTCGTATTCACTTCAAATGAATGTAAATGCGACACTTCCATGCTAGGAAATAGCGTTTGCAGATGTCTACGTATCGCAGCAATAGAGTTCCAATGCTTCCTAAAACGCGATATCGCATCTCTCTTCTATGTTTCATGATAAGGTATAATATTCATTGCGAAGCGTCATGTATACCTCGTACTCACTTCAAATGAATGTAAATGCGACACTTCCATGCTAGGAAATAGCGTTTGCAGATGTCTACGTATCGTAGCAATAGAGTACTAATGCTTCTTAAAACGCGATATCGCATCTCACTGCTATGTTTCATTAGAAGATATAATATTCATTGCGAAGTGTCCTGTATATCTCGTATTCACATCAAAAGAATGTAAATGCGACACTTCCATGCTAGGAAATAGCGTTTGCAGATGTCTACGTATCGCAGCAATAGAGTTCCAATGCTTCCTAAAACGCGATATCGCATATCTCTTCTATGTTTCACGATAAGGTATAATATTCATTGCGAAGTGTCATGTATACCTCGTATTCACTTCAAAAGAATGTAAATGCGACACTTCCATGCTAGGAAATAGCGTTTGCAGATGTCTACGTATCGCAGCAATAGAGATCCAATGCTTCCTAAAACGCGATATCGCATCTCTCTTCTATGTTTCATGAGAAGGTATAATATTCATTGCGAAGCGTCATGTATACCTCGTATTCACTTCACAAGAATGTAAATGCGACACTTCCTTGCTAGGAAATATTGTTTGCAGATGTCTACGTATCATAGCAATAGAGTACTAATGCTTCTTAAAACGAGATGTCGTATTTCATTTCTATGTTTCGTAATAAGATATAATATTCATTGTGTAATGTTATGTATACCTCGTATTCACTTCAGAGGAATGTAAGTGCGAAATTTCCTTGCTAGAAAATAGAGTTTGCAGATGTCTACGTATATAGGCAGTAGAGTGCTAATGCTTCTCAAAACTCGATATAGCACCTCATTCCTATGTTTCATGATAAGATATAATATTCATTGCGAAGTGTCATGTATATCTCGTATTCACATCAAAAGAATGTAAATGCGACACTTCCATGCTAGGAAATAGCAGTTGCAGATGTCTACGTATCGCAGCAATAGAGTTCCAATGCTTCCTAAAGCGCGATATCGCATCTCTCTCCTATGTTTCATGATAAGGTATAATATTCATTGCGAAGCGTCATGTATACCTCGTATTCACTTCAAATGAATGTAAATGCGACACTTCCATGCTAGGATATAGCGTTTGCAGATGTCTACGTATCGTAGCAATAGAGTTCTAATGCTTCTTAAAACGCGATATCGCATCTCACTGCTATGTTTCATGAGAAGATATAATATTCATTATGGAGTGTTATGTATACCTCGTACTCACTTCAAAAGGAAGTAAATGCGACCCTTCCATCCTAGGAAATAGCGTTTGCAGATGTCTACGTATCGTAGCAATAGAGTTCTAGTGCTTCTTAGAACGCGATATCGCATCTCACTTCCATGTTTCATGATAAGATATAATATTCATTGCGAAGTGTCATGTATATCTCGTATTCACATCAAAAGAATGTAAATGCGACACTTCCATGCTAGGAAATAGCGTTTGCAGATGTCTACGTATCGCAGCAATAGAGTTCCAATGCTTCCTAAAACGCGATATCGCATCTCTCTTCTATGTTTCATGAGAAGGTATAATATTCATTGCGAAGCGTCATGTATACCTCGTATTCACTTCACAAGAATGTAAATGCGACACTTCCTTGCTAGGAAATATTGTTTGCAGATGTCTACGTATCATAGCAATAGAGTACTAATGCTTCTTAAAACGAGATGTCGTATTTCATTTCTATGTTTCGTAATAAGATATAATATTCATTGTGTAATGTTATGTATACCTCGTATTCACTTCAGAGGAATGTAAGTGCGAAATTTCCTTGCTAGAAAATAGAGTTTGCAGATGTCTACGTATATAGGCAGTAGAGTGCTAATGCTTCTCAAAACTCGATATAGCACCTCATTCCTATGTTTCATGATAAGATATAATATTCATTGCGAAGTGTCATGTATATCTCGTATTCACATCAAAAGAATGTAAATGCGACACTTCCATGCTAGGAAATAGCAGTTGCAGATGTCTACGTATCGCAGCAATAGAGTTCCAATGCTTCCTAAAGCGCGATATCGCATCTCTCTTCTATGTTTCATGATAAGGTATAATATTCATTGCGAAGCGTCATGTATACCTCGTATTCACTTCAAATGAATGTAAATGCGACACTTCCATGCTAGGAAATAGCGTTTGCAGATGTCTACGTATCGTAGCAATAGAGCTCTAATGCTTCTCAAAACGCGATATAGCACCTCATTCCTATGTTTCATGATAAGATATAATATTCAGGGCGAAGTGTCATGTATACCTCGTATTCACTTCAAAAGAACGTAAATAAGACACTTCCATGCTAGGAAATAGCGTTTGCAGATGTCTACGTATCGTAGCAATAGAGTTCTAATGCTTCCTAACGCGCGATATCGCATCTCACTGCTATGTTTCATGATAAGGTATAAATATTCATTGCGAAGTGTCATGTATACCTCGTATTCACTTCAAAAGAATGTAAATGCGACACTTCCATGCTAGGAAATAGCGTTTGCAGATGTCTACGTATCGTAGCAATAGAGTTCTAATGCTTCTCAAAACGCGATATAGCACCTCAGTCCTATGTTTCATGATAAGATATAATATTCATTCCGAAGTGTCATGTATATCTCGTATTCACACCAAAAGAATGTAAATGCGACACTTCCATGCTAGGAAATAGCGTTTGCAGATGTCTACGTATCGTAGCAATAGAGTTCTAATGCTTCTTAGTACGCGATATCGCATATCACTACTATGATTCATGATAAGATATAATATTCATTGCGAAGTGTCATGTATACCTCGTACTCACTTCAAAAGAACGTAAATGCGACACTTCCATGCTAGGAAATAGCGTTTGCAGATGTCTACGTATCGCAGCAATAGAGATCCAATGCTTCCTAAAACGCGATATCGCATCACTCTTCTATGTTTCATGATAAGGTATAATATTCATTACGAAGTGTCATGTATACCACGTATTCACTTCAAATGAATGTAAATGCGACACTTCCATGCTAGGAAAATTGCGTTTGCAGATGTCTACGTATCGTAGCAATAGAGTTCTAATGCTTCCTAAAGCGCGATATCGAATCTCACTGCTATGTTTCATGATAAGGTATAATATTCATTGCGAAGCGTCATGTATACCTCGTATTCACTTCAAATGAATGTAAATGCGACACTTCCATGCTAGGAAATAGCGTTTGCAGATGTCTACGTATCGTAGCAATAGAGTTCTAATGCTTCTTAAAACGCGATATCGCATCTCACTGCTATGTTTCATGAGAAGATATAATATTCATTATGGAGTGTTATGTATTCCTCGTACTCACTTCAAAAGAACGTAAATGCGACCCTTCCATCCTAGGAAATAGCGTTTGCAGATGTCTACGTATCGTAGCAATAGAGTTCTAGTGCTTCTTAGAACGCGATATCGCATCTCACTTCTATGTTTCATGATAAGATATAATATTCATTGCGAAGTGTCATGTATATCTCGTATTCACATCAAAAGAATGTAAATGCGACACTTCCATGCTAGGAAATAGCGTTTGCAGATGTCTACGCATCGCAGCAATAGAGTTCCAATGCTTCCTAAAACGCGATATCGCATCACTCTTCTATGTTTCATGATATGGTATAATATTCATTACGAAGTGTCATGTATACCTCGTATTCACTTCAAATGAATGTAAATGCGACACTTCCATGCTAGGAAATAGCGTTTGCAGATGTCTGCGTATCGTAGCAATAGAGTTCTAATGCTTCTTAAAACGAGATGTCGCAACTCATTCCTATGTTTCATGATAAGATATAATATTCATTGCGAAGTGTCATGTATACCTCGTATTCACTTCAAAAGAATGTAAATGCGACACTTCCATGCTAGGAAATAGCGTTTGCAGATGTCTACGTATCGTAGCAATAGAGTTCTAGTGCTTCTTAGAACGCGATATCGCATCTCACTTCCATGTTTCATGATAAGATATAATATTCATTGCGAAGTGTCATGTATATCTCGTATTCACATCAAAAGAATGTAAATGCGACACTTCCATGCTAGGAAATAGCGTTTGCAGATGTCTACGTATCGCAGCAATAGAGTTCCAATGCTTCCTAAAACGCGATATCGCATCTCTCTTCTATGTTTCATGAGAAGGTATAATATTCATTGCGAAGCGTCATGTATACCTCGTATTCACTTCACAAGAATGTAAATGCGACACTTCCTTGCTAGGAAATATTGTTTGCAGATGTCTACGTATCATAGCAATAGAGTACTAATGCTTCTTAAAACGAGATGTCGTATTTCATTTCTATGTTTCGTAATAAGATATAATATTCATTGTGTAATGTTATGTATACCTCGTATTCACTTCAGAGGAATGTAAGTGCGAAATTTCCTTGCTAGAAAATAGAGTTTGCAGATGTCTACGTATATAGGCAGTAGAGTGCTAATGCTTCTCAAAACTCGATATAGCACCTCATTCCTATGTTTCATGATAAGATATAATATTCATTGCGAAGTGTCATGTATATCTCGTATTCACATCAAAAGAATGTAAATGCGACACTTCCATGCTAGGAAATAGCAGTTGCAGATGCCTACGTATCGCAGCAATAGAGTTCCAATGCTTCCTAAAACGCGATATCGCATCTCTCTTCTATGTTTCATGATAAGGTATAATATTCACTGCGAAGCGTCATGTATACCTCGTATTCACTTCAAATGAATGTAAATGCGACACTTCCATGCTAGGAAATAGCGTTTGCAGATGTCTACGTATCGTAGCAATAGAGCTCTAATGCTTCTCAAAACGCGATATAGCACCTCATTCCTATGTTTCATGATAAGATATAATATTCATGGCGAAGTGTCATGTATACCTCGTATTCACTACAAAAGAACGTAAATAAGACACTTCCATGCTAGGAAATAGCGTGTGCAGATGTCTACGTATCGTAGCAATAGAGTTCTAATGCTTCTTAGAACGCGATATCGCATCTCACTTCTATGTTTCATGATAAGATATAATATTCATTGCGAAGTGTCATGTATACCTCATATTCACTTCAAAAGAATGTAAATGCGACGCTTCCATGCTAGGAAATAGCGTTTTGCAGATGTCTACGTATCGTAGCAATAGAGTTCTAATGCTTCTTAAAACGCGATATCGCATCTCACATCTATGTTTCATGATAAAATATAATATTCAATGCGAAGTGTCATGTATACCTCGTATTCACTTCAAAAGAACGTAAATAAGACACTTCCATGCTAGGAAATAGCGTTTGCAGATGTCTACGTATCGTAGCAATAGAGTTCTAATGCTTCTTAAAACGCGATATCGCATCTCACTGCTATGTTTCATGAGAAGATATAATATTCATTATGGAGTGTTATGTATACCTCGTACTCACTTCAAAAGAATGTAAATGCGACCCTTCCATCCTAGGAAATAGCGTTTGCAGATGTCTACGTATCGTAGCAATAGAGTTCTAGTGCTTCTTAGAACGCGATATCGCATCTCACTTCCATGTTTCATGATAAGATATAATATTCATTGCGAAGTGTCATGTATATCTCGTATTCACATCAAAAGAATGTAAATGCGACACTTCCATGCTAGGAAATAGCGTTTGCAGATGTCTACGTATCGCAGCAATAGAGTTCCAATGCTTCCTAAAACGCGATATCGCATCTCTCTTCTATGTTTCATGAGAAGGTATAATATTCATTGCGAAGCGTCATGTATACCTCGTATTCACTTCACAAGAATGTAAATGCGACACTTCCTTGCTAGGAAATATTGTTTGCAGATGTCTACGTATCATAGCAATAGAGTACTAATGCTTCTTAAAACGAGATGTCGTATTTCATTTCTATGTTTCGTAATAAGATATAATATTCATTGTGTAATGTTATGTATACCTCGTGTTCACTTCAGAGGAATGTAAGTGCGAAATTTCCTTGCTAGAAAATAGAGTTTGCCGATGTCTACGTATATAGGCAATAGAGTGCTAATGCTTCTCAAAACTCGATATAGCACCTCATTCCTATGTTTCATGATAAGATATAATATTCATTGCGAAGTGTCATGTATATCTCGTATTCACATCAAAAGAATGTAAATGCGACACTTCCATGCTAGGAAATAGCAGTTGCAGATGTCTACGTATCGCAGCAATAGAGTTCCAATGCTTCCTAAAACGCGATACCGCATCTCTCTTCTATGTTTCATGATAAGGTATAATATTCACTGCGAAGCGTCATGTATACCTCGTATTCACTTCAAATGAATGTAAATGCGACACTTCCATGCTAGGAAATAGCGTTTGCAGATGTCTACGTATCGTAGCAATAGAGCTCTAATGCTTCTCAAAACGCGATATAGCACCTCATTCCTATGTTTCATGATAAGATATAATATTCATGGCGAAGTGTCATGTATACCTCGTATTCACTTCAAAAGAACGTAAATAAGACACTTCCATGCTAGGAAATAGCGTGTGCAGATGTCTACGTATCGCAGCAACAGAGTTCCAATGCTTCCTAAAACGCGATATCGCATCTCTCTTCTATGTTTCATGAGAAGATATAATATTCATTATGGAGTGTTATGTATACCTCGTACTCACTTCAAATGAATGTAAATGCGATACTTCCATGCTAGGAAATAGCGTTTGCAGATGTCTACGTATCGCAGCAATAGAGATCCAATGCTTCCTAAAACGCGATATCGCATCACTCTCCTATGTTTCATGATAAGGTATAATATTCATTACGAAGTGTCATGTATACCTCGTATTCACTTCAAATGAATGTAAATGCGACACTTCCATGCTAGGAAATAGCGTTTGCAGATGTCTACGTATCGTAGAGTTCTAGTGCTTCTTAGAACGCGATATCGCATCTCACTTCTATGTTTCATGATAAGATATAATATTCATTGCGAAGTGTCATGTATACCTCGTATTCACTTCAAAAGAATGTAAATGCGACACTTCCATGCTAGGAAGTGGCGTTTGCAGATGTCTACGTATCGTAGCAATAGGGTTCTAATGCTTCTTAAAATGCGATATCGCATCACACTTCTATGTTTCATGATAAGATATAAAATTCATTTGAAGTGTCATGTATACCTCGATTTCACTTCACAAGAATGTAAATGCGACTCTTCCTTGCAAGGAAATATTGTTTGCAGATGTCTACGTATCACAGCAACAGAGTACTAATGCTTCTTAAAACGAGATGTCGTATTTCATTTCTATGTTTCGTAATAAGATATAATATTCATTGTGTAATGTTATGTATACCTCGTATACACTTCAGTGGAATGTAAGTGCGAAATTTCCTTGCTAGGAAATAGAGTTTGCAGATGTCTACGTATATAGGCAATAGAGTTCTAATGCTTCTCAAAACTCGATATAGCACCTCATTCCTATGTTTCATGATAAGATATAATATTCATTGCGAAGTGTCATGTATATCTCGTATTCACATCAAAAGAATGTAAATGCGACACTTCCATGCTAGGAAATAGCGTTTGCAGATGTTTACGTATCGCAGCAATAGAGTTCCAATGCTTCCTAAAACGCGATATCGCATCTCTCTTCTGTGTTTCATGAGAAGGTATAGTATTCATTGCGAAGCGTCATGTATACCTCGTATTCACTTCAAATGAATGTAAATGCGACACTTCCATGCTAGGAAATAGCGTTTGCAGATGTCTACGTATCGCAGCAATAGAGATCCAATGCTTCCTAAAACGCGATATCGCATCACTCTTCTATGTTTCATGATAAGGTATAATATTCATTACGAAGTGTCATGTATACCTCGTATTCACTTCAAATGAATGTAAATGCGACACTTCCATGCTAGGAAATAGCGTTTGCAGATGTCTACGTATCGCAGCAATAGAGATACAATGCTTCCTAAAACGCGATATTGCATCACTCTTCTATGTTTCATGACAAGGTATAATATTCATAGCGAAGTGTCATGTACACCTCGTATTCACTTCAAATGAATGTAAATGCGACACTTCCATGCTAGGAAATAGCGTTTGCAGATGTCTACGTATCGTAGCAATAGAGTTCTAATGCTTCTTAAAACGCGATATCGCATCTCACTGCTATGTTTCATGGTAGGATATAATATTCATTATGGAGTGATATGTATACCTCGTACTCACTTCAAAAGAAAGTAAATGCGACCCTTCCATGCTAGGGAATAGCCTTTGCAGATGTCTGCGTATCGTAGCAATAGAGTTCTAATGCTTCTTAAAACGAGATGTCGCAACTCATTCCTATGTTTCATGATAAGATATAATATTCATTGCGAAGTGTCATGTATACCTCGTATTCACTTCAAAAGAATGTAAATGCGTCACTTCCATGCTAGGAAATAGCGTTTGCAGATGTCTACGTATCGCAGCAATAGAGATCCAATGCTTCCTAGAACGCGATATCGCATCACTCTTCTATGTTTCATGATAAGGTATAATATTCATTACGAAGTGTCATGTATACCACGTATTCACTTCAAATGAATGTAAATGCGATACTTCCATGCTAGGAAATAGCGTTTGCAGATGTCTACGTATCGCAGCAATAGAGATCCAATGCTTCCTAAAACGCGATATCGCATCACTCTCCTATGTTTCATGATAAGGTATAATATTCATTACGAAGTGTCATGTATACCTCGTATTCACTTCAAATGAATGTAAATGCGACACTTCCATGCTAGGAAATAGCGTTTGCAGATGTCTACGTATCGTAGAGTTCTAGTGCTTCTTAGAACGCGATATCGCATCTCACTTCTATGTTTCATGATAAGATATAATATTCATTGCGAAGTGTCATGTATACCTCGTATTCACTTCAAAAGAATGTAAATGCGACACTTCCATGCTAGGAAGTGGCGTTTGCAGATGTCTACGTATCGTAGCAATAGGGTTCTAATGCTTCTTAAAATGCGATATCGCATCACACTTCTATGTTTCATGATAAGATATAATATTCATTCGAAGTGTCATGTATACCTCGATTTCACTTCACAAGAATGTAAATGCGACTCTTCCTTGCAAGGAAATATTGTTTGCAGATGTCTACGTATCACAGCAACAGAGTACTAATGCTTCTTAAAACGAGATGTCGTATTTCATTTCTATGTTTCGTAATAAGATATAATATTCATTGTGTAATGTTATGTATACCTCGTATTCACTTCAGTGGAATGTAAGTGCGAAATTTCCTTGCTAGGAAATAGAGTTTGCAGATGTCTACGTATATAGGCAATAGAGTTCTAATGCTTCTCAAAACTCGATATAGCACCTCATTCCTATGTTTCATGATAAGATATAATATTCATTGCGAAGTGTCATGTATATCTCGTATTCACATCAAAAGAATGTAAATGCGACACTTCCATGCTAGGAAATAGCGTTTGCAGATGTCTACGTATCGCAGCAATAGAGTTCCAATGCTTCCTAAAACGCGATATCGCATCTCTCTTCTATGTTTCATGAGAAGGTATAATATTCATTGCGAAGCGTCATGTATACCTCGTATTCACTTCACAAGAATGTAAATGCGACACTTCCTTGCTGGGAAATATTGTTTGCAGATGTCTACGTATCACAGCAATAGAGTACTAATGCTTCTTAAAACGAGATGTCGTATTTCATTTCTATGTTTCGTAATAAGATATAATATTCATTGTGTAATGTTATGTATACCTCGTATTCACTTCAGAGGAATGTAAGTGCGAAATTTCCTTGCTAGAAAATAGAGTTTGCAGATGTCTACGTATATAGGCAGTAGAGTGCTAATGCTTCTCAAAACTCGATATAGCACCTCATTCCTATGTTTCATGATAAGATATAATATTCATTGCGAAGTGTCAAGTATATCTCGTATTCACATCAAAAGAATGTAAATGCGACACTTCCATGCTAGGAAATAGCAGTTGCAGATGTCTACGTATCGCAGCAATAGAGTTCCAATGCTTCCTAAAACGCGATATCGCATCTCTCTTCTATGTTTCATGATAAGGTATAATATTCACTGCTAAGCGTCATGTATACCTCGTATTCACTTCAAATGAATGTAAATGCGACACTTCCATGCTAGGAAATAGCGTTTGCAGATGTCTACGTATCGTAGCAATAGAGCTCTAATGCTTCTCAAAACGCGATATAGCACCTCATTCCTATGTTTCATGATAAGATATAATATTCATGGCGAAGTGTCATGTATACCTCGTATTCACTTCAAAAGAACGTAAAGAAGACACTTCCATGCTAGGAAATAGCGTGTGCAGATGTCTACGTATCGTAGCAATAGAGTTCTAATGCTTCTTAGAACGCGATATCGCATCTCACTTCTATGTTTCATGATAAGATATAATATTCATTGCGAAGTGTCATGTATACCTCATATTCACTTCAAAAGAATGTAAATGCGACACTTCCATGCTAGGAAATAGCGTTTTGCAGATGTCTACGTATCGTAGCAATAGAGTTCTAATGCTTCTTAAAACGCGATATCGCATCTCACATCTATGTTTCATGATAAGATATAATATTCATTGCGAAGTGTCATGTATACCTCGTATTCACTTCAAAAGAAAGTAAATAAGACACTTCCATGCTAGGAAATAGCGTTTGCAGATTTCCACGTATCACAGCCATAGAGTACTAATGCTTCTTAAAACGAGATGTCGTATTTCATTTCTATGTTCCGTAATAAGATATAATATTCATTGTGCAATGTTATGTATACCTTGTATTCACTTCAGTGGAATGTAAGTGCGAAATTTCCTTGCTAGGAAATAGCGTTTGCAGATGTCTACGTATCGTAGCAATAGAGTTCTAATGCTTCTTAAAACGCGATATCGCATCTCACTGCTATGTTTCATGAGAAGATATAATATTCATTGCGAAGTGTCATGTATATCTCGTATTCACATCAAAAACATGTAAATGCGACACTTCCATGCTAGAAAATAGCGTTTGCAGATGTCTACGTATCGCAGCAATAGAGTTCCAATGCTTCCTAAAACGCGATATCGCATCTCTCTTCTATGTTTCATGATAAGGTATAATATTCATTGCGAAGTGCCATGTATACCTCGTATTCACTTCAGAAGAATGTAAATGCGACACTTCCTTGCTAGGAAATATTGTTTGCAGATGTCTACGTATCACAGCAATAGTGTACTAATGCTTCTTAAAACGAGATGTCGTATTTCATTTCTATGTTTCGTAATAAGGTATAATATTCATTGTGTAATGTTATGTATACCTCGTATTCACTTCAGTGGAATGTAAGTGCGAAATTTCCTTGCTAGGAAATAGAGTTTGCAGATGTCTACGTATATAGGCAATAGAGTTCTAATGCTTCCCAAAACACGATATAGCACCTCATGCCTATGTTTCATGATAAGATATAATATTCATTGCGAAGTGTCATGTATATCTCGTATTCACATCAAAAGAATGTAAATGCGACACTTCCATGCAAGGAAATAGCGTTTGCAGATGTCTACGTATCGCAGCAACAGAGTTCCAATGCTTCCTAAAACGCGATATCGCATCTCTCTTCTATGTTTCATGAGAAGATATAATATTCATTATGGAGTGTTATGTATACCTCGTACTCACTTCAAAAGAATGTAAATGCGACCCTTCCATCCTAGGAAATAGCGTTTGCAGATGTCTACGTATCGTAGCAATAGAGTTCTAGTGCTTCTTAGAAGGCGATATCGCATCTCACTTCTATGTTTCATGATGAGATATAATATTCATTGCGAAGTGTCATGTATACCACGTATTCACTTCAGAAGAACGTAAATAAGACACTTCCATGCTAGGAAATAGCGTTTGCAGATGTTCACGTATCGTAGCAATAGAGCTCTAATGCTTCTCAAAACGCGATATAGCACCTCATTCCTACGTTTCATGATAAGATATAATATTCATTTCGAAGTGTCATGTATACCTCGTATTCACTTCAAAAGAATGTAAATGCGACACTTCCATGCTAGGAAATAGGGTTTGCAGATGTCTACGTATCGTAGCAATAGAGTTCTAATGCTTCTCAAAACGCGATATAGCACCTCATTCCTATGTTTCATGATGAGATATAATATTCATTGCGAAGTGTCACGTATACCTCGTATTCACTTCAAAAGAATGTAAATGCGATACTTCCATGCTAGGAAATAGCGTTTGCAGATGTCTACGTATCGCAGCAATAGAGATCCAATGCTTCCTAAAACGCGATATCGCATCACTCTCCTATGTTTCATGAAAAGGTATAATATTCATTACGAAGTGTCATGTATACCTCGTATTCACTTCAAATGAATGTAAATGCGACACTTCCATGCTAGGAAATAGCGTTTGCAGATGTCTACGTATCGTAGAGTTCTAGTGCTTCTTAGAACGCGATATCGCATCTCACTTCTATGTTTCATGATAAGATATAATATTCATTGCGAAGAGTCATGTATACCTCGTATTCACTTCAAAAGAATGTAAATGCGACACTACCATGCTAGGAAGTGGCGTTTGCAGATGTCTACGTATCGTAGCAATAGGGTTCTAATGCTTATTAAAATGCGATATCGCATCACACTTCTATGTTTCATGACAAGATATAATATTCATTTGAAGTGTCATGTATACCTCGATTTCACTTCAGAAGAATGTAAATGCGACTCTTCCTTGCAAGGAAATATTGTTTGCAGATGTCTACGTATCACAGCAATAGAGTACTAATGCTTCTTAAAACGAGATGTCGTATTTCATTTCTATGTTTCGTAATAAGATATAATATTCATTGTGTAATGCTATGTATACCTCGTATTCACTTCAGTGGAATGTAAGTGCGAAATTTCCTTGCTAGGAAATAGAGTTTGCAGATGTCTACGTATATAGGCAATAGAGTTCTAATGCTTCTCAAAACTCGATATAGCACCTCATTCCTATGTTTCATGATAAGATATAATATTCATTGCGAAGTGTCATGTATATCTCGTATTCACATCAAAAGAATGTAAATGCGACACTTCCATGCTAGGAAATAGCGTTTGCAGATGTCTACGTATCGCAGCAACAGAGTTCCAATGCTTCCTAAAACGCGATATCGCATCTCTCTTCTATGTTTCATGAGAAGATATAATATTCATTATGGAGTGTTATGTATACCTCGTACTCACTTCAAAAGAATGTAAATGCGACCCTTCCATCCTAGGAAATAGCGTTTGCAGATGTCTACGTATCGTAGCAATAGAGTTCTAGTGCTTCTTAGAAGGCGATATCGCATCTCACTTCTATGTTTCATGATGAGATATAATATTCATTGCGAAGTGTCATGTATACCACGTATTCACTTCAGAAGAACGTAAATAAGACACTTCCATGCTAGGAAATAGCGTTTGCAGATGTTCACGTATCGTAGCAATAGAGCTCTAATGCTTCTCAAAACGCGATATAGCACCTCATTCCTACGTTTCATGATAAGATATAATATTCATTTCGAAGTGTCATGTATACCTCGTATTCACTTCAAAAGAATGTAAATGCGACACTTCCATGCTAGGAAATAGGGTTTGCAGATGTCTACGTATCGTAGCAATAGAGTTCTAATGCTTCTCAAAACGCGATATAGCACCTCATTCCTATGTTTCATGATGAGATATAATATTCATTGCGAAGTGTCACGTATACCTCGTATTCACTTCAAAAGAATGTAAATGCGATACTTCCATGCTAGGAAATAGCGTTTGCAGATGTCTACGTATCGCAGCAATAGAGATCCAATGCTTCCTAAAACGCGATATCGCATCACTCTCCTATGTTTCATGAAAAGGTATAATATTCATTACGAAGTGTCATGTATACCTCGTATTCACTTCAAATGAATGTAAATGCGACACTTCCATGCTAGGAAATAGCGTTTGCAGATGTCTACGTATCGTAGAGTTCTAGTGCTTCTTAGAACGCGATATCGCATCTCACTTCTATGTTTCATGATAAGATATAATATTCATTGCGAAGAGTCATGTATACCTCGTATTCACTTCAAAAGAATGTAAATGCGACACTACCATGCTAGGAAGTGGCGTTTGCAGATGTCTACGTATCGTAGCAATAGGGTTCTAATGCTTATTAAAATGCGATATCGCATCACACTTCTATGTTTCATGACAAGATATAATATTCATTTGAAGTGTCATGTATACCTCGATTTCACTTCAGAAGAATGTAAATGCGACTCTTCCTTGCAAGGAAATATTGTTTGCAGATGTCTACGTATCACAGCAATAGAGTACTAATGCTTCTTAAAACGAGATGTCGTATTTCATTTCTATGTTTCGTAATAAGATATAATATTCATTGTGTAATGCTATGTATACCTCGTATTCACTTCAGTGGAATGTAAGTGCGAAATTTCCTTGCTAGGAAATAGAGTTTGCAGATGTCTACGTATATAGGCAATAGAGTTCTAATGCTTCTCAAAACTCGATATAGCACCTCATTCCTATGTTTCATGATAAGATATAATATTCATTGCGAAGTGTCATGTATATCTCGTATTCACATCAAAAGAATGTAAATGCGACACTTCCATGCTAGGAAATAGCGTTTGCAGATGTCTACGTATCGCAGCAACAGAGTTCCAATGCTTCCTAAAACGCGATATCGCATCTCTCTTCTATGTTTCATGAGAAGATATAATATTCATTATGGAGTGTTATGTATACCTCGTACTCACTTCAAAAGAATGTAAATGCGACCCTTCCATCCTAGGAAATAGCGTTTGCAGATGTCTACGTATCGTAGCAATAGAGTTCTAATGCTTCTTAAAACGCGATATCGCATCTCACTGCTATGTTTCATGAGAAGATATAATATTCAATATGGAGTGTTATGTATACCTCGTACTCACTTCAAAAGAATGTAAATGCGACCCTTCCATCCTAGGAAATAGCGTTTGCAGATGTCTACGTATCGTAGCAATAGAGTTCTAATGCGTCTTAAAACGCGATATCGCATCTCACTGCTATGTTTCATGAGAAGATATAATATTCATTGCGAAGTGTCATGTATATCTCGTATTCACATCAAAAACATGTAAATGCGACACTTCCATGCTAGGAAATAGCGTTTGCAGATGTCTACGTATCGCAGCAATAGAGTTCCAATGCTTCCTAAAACGCGATATCGCATCTCTCTTCTATGTTTCATGATAAGGTATAATATTCATTGCGAAGTGCCATGTATACCTCGTATTCACTTCAGAAGAATGTAAATGCGACACTTCCTTGCTAGGAAATATTGTTTGCAGATGTCTACGTATCACAGCAATAGAGTACTAATGCTTCTTAGAACGAGATGTCGTATTTCATTTCTATGTTTCGTAATAAGGTATAATATTCATTGTGTAATGTTATGTATACCTCGTATTCACTTCAGTGGAATGTAAGTGCGAAATTTCCTTGCTAGGAAATAGAGTTTGCAGATGTCTACGTATATAGGCAATAGAGTTCTAATGCTTCTCAAAACTCGATATAGCACCTCATGCCTATGTTTCATGATAAGATATAATATTCATTGCGAAGTGCCATGTATATCTCGTATTCACATCAAAAGAATGTAAATGCGACACTTCCATGCTAGGAAATAGCGTTTGCAGATGTCTACGTATCGCAGCAACAGAGTTCCAATGCTTCCTAAAACGCGATATCGCATCTCTCTTCTATGTTTCATGAGAAGATATAATATTCATTATGGAGTGTTATGTATACCTCGTACTCACTTCAAAAGAATGTAAATGCGACCCTTCCATCCTAGGAAATAGCGTTTGCAGATGTCTACGTATCGTAGCAATAGAGTTCTAGTGCTTCTTAGAAGGCGATATCGCATCTCACTTCTATGTTTCATGATGAGATATAATATTCATTGCGAAGTGTCATGTATACCACGTATTCACTTCAGAAGAACGTAAATAAGACACTTCCATGCTAGGAAATAGCGTTTGCAGATGTTTACGTATCGTAGCAATAGAGTTCTAATGCTTCTCAAAACGCGATATAGCACCTCATTCCTACGTTTCATGATAAGATATAATATTCATTGCGAAGTGTCATGTATACCTCGTATTCACTTCAAAAGAATGTAAATGCGACACTTCCATGCTAGGAAATAGGGTTTGCAGATGTCTACGTATCGTAGCAATAGAGTTCTAATGCTTCTCAAAACGCGATATAGCACCTCATTCCTATGTTTCATGATGAGATATAATATTCATTGCGAAGTGTCACGTATACCTCGTATTCACTTCAAAAGAATGTAAATGCGATACTTCCATGCTAGGAAATAGCGTTTGCAGATGTCTACGTATCGCAGCAATAGAGATCCAATGCTTCCTAAAACGCGATATCGCATCACTCTTCTATGTTTCATGATAAGGTATAATGTTCATTACGAAGTGTCATGTATACCACGTATTCACTTCAAATGAATGTAAATGCGACACTTCCATGCTAGGAAAATTGCGTTTGCGGATGTCTACGTATCGTAGCAATAGAGTTCTAATGCTTCCTAAAACGCGATATCGCATCTCACTGCTATGTTTCATGATAAGGTATAATATTCATTGCGAAGCGTCATGTATACCTCGTATTCACTTCAAATGAATGCAAATGCGACACTTCCATGCTAGGAAATAGCGTTTGCAGATGTCTACGTATCGTAGCAATAGAGTTCTAATGCTTCTTAAAATGCGATATCGCATCTCACTGCTATGTTTCATGAGAAGATATAATATTCAATATGGAGTGTTATGTATACCTCGTACTCACTTCAAAAGAATGTAAATGCGACCCTTCCATCCTAGGAAATAGCGTTTCCAGATGTCTACGTATCGTAGCAATAGAGTTCTAATGCTTCTTAAAACGCGATATCGCATCTCACTGCTATGTTTCATGAGAAGATATAATATTCATTGCGAAGTGTCATGTATATCTCGTATTCACATCAAAAGAATGTAAATGCGACACTTCCATGCTAGGAAATAGCGTTTGCAGATGTCTACGTATCGCAGCAATAGAGTTCCAATGCTTCCTAAAACGCGATATCGCATCTCTCTTCTATGTTTCATGAGAAGGTATAATATTCATTGCGAAGCGTCATGTATACCTCGTATACAATACACAAGAATGTAAATGCGACACTTCCTTGCTAGGAAATATTGTTTGCAGATGTCTACGTATCATAGCAATAGAGTACTAATGCTTCTTAAAACGAGATGTCGTATTTCATTTCTATGTTTCGTAATAAGATATAATATTCATTGTGTAATGTTATGTATACCTCGTATTCACTTCAGAGGAATGTAAGTGCGAAATTTCCTTGCTAGAAAATAGAGTTTGCAGATGTCTACGTATATAGGCAGTAGAGTGCTAATGCTTCTCAAAACTCGATATAGCACCTCATTCCTATGTTTCATGATAAGATATAATATTCATTGCGAAGTGTCATGTATACCTCGTATTCACTTCAAAAGAACGTAAATAAGACACTTCCATGCTAGGAAATAGCGTTTGCAGATGTCTACGTATCATAGAGTTCTAGTGCTTCTTAGAACGCGATATCGCAGCATCTCACTAGCTATGTTTCATGAGAAGATATAATATTCATTGCGAAGTGTCATGTATATCTCGTATTCACATCAAAGACATGTAAATGCGACACTTCCATGCTAGGAAATAGCGTTTGCAGATGTCTACGTATCGCAGCAATAGAGTTCCAATGCTTCCTAAAACGCGATATCGCATCTCTCTTCTATGTTTCATGATAAGGTATAATATTCATTGCGAAGCGTCATGTATACCTCGAATTCACTTCAAATGAATGTAAATGCGACACTTCCATGCAAGGAAATAGCGTTTGCAGATGTCTACGTATCGTAGCAATAGAGTTCTAATGATTCTTAAAACGCGATGTGGCATCTCACTGCTATGTTTCATGAGAAGATATAATATTCATTGCGAAGTGTCATGTATACCCCGTATTCACTTCAAAAGAACGTAAATAAGACACTTCCATGCTAGGAAATAGCGTTTGCAGATGTCTACGTATCACAGCAATAGAGCACTAATGCTTCTTAAAACGAGATGTCGTATTTCATTTCTATGTTTCGTAATAAGATATAATATTCATTGTGTAATCTTATGTATACCTCGTATTCACTTCTAAAACGAGATGCCGCATTTCATTTCTATGTTCCGTAATAAGATATAATATTCATTGTGTAATGTTATGTATACCTCGTATTC